>NC_053163.1:2471142-2528642 GCF_016835505.1 Polypterus senegalus | reverse complement strand
TCGCGAGTCGCCCTTTTTCTTTTTTGGAGAGTGCGCACGCGCGGTTTTCTTTTTCTTTACGGACTGAGCTGACAGGATGAATTCATTTAAAGTAGAACGCCCCCGAACATAGTGGGCTCGATTCCATGGCGAGTTTATTCTTAACTCAGTAAATAAATAACAACACGGGGGTGGGCACTGACACTTCACCGGCCGCTCCTTCGGTTGCCCTCATCCGACTGCTTGGTGAACGGGAACGAACGAGCACGGCGACAGCGCACGGGCTCAAGCATGAGGTGAGCGGACCGCCGTTCGCCTAAGTTTATTGTTGTGGCGCCGCATACTGGCGTCACCTCGTATTTTTCATGACTAAATGCTTGTATCGTAAACAAAAAAAGCTTTCCATAAACTTTTACGTGCCTTTTCCCAGGCCAACACCGGATCAGTATCGGGCTGCCATGCTGCTCAGCGCCGCTGGGGACGCACTCGGCTACCGTAACCAGCTGTGGGAGTACAACGAGTCGGGCGCAGCGATCCACAGCGAGCTGGCCGAGCTGGGTGGACTGAAGGCCATTAGGGCAGCGCTGCCGGACTGGCCGGTCAGTGACGACACGGTGCTCCATCTGGCCACCGCTGAAGCTTTGGTCGCAGGTGACAAGCGTGCTGTTGCGCTTCGGTGGCACCCAGTGTGCCGACCATTAACCCTCGCAGCGCCCAAGAGATTAACTGGTCACAATCTGTCATTTTAGGTAAAGAGGGGGATGAGCTGCTCCAAGAACTGGCCTTCCGCTATGTAGAAGCCATGAAAGACATGGAAGGCAGGAAGCCGGGGCCCACAAGCATTCTGGGTAACTCTGTCCCTCTGCTGTCCCCCATGGCCACTCGTGGTTCACGTTTATCTCAGAAGTTGACCACTGGCTTGCTGTTTTCCACGCAGGCACCTCTCAGTTAAAGCCTGGTGCACCATTAGGATTCCGGATCCCTTTTAACCCTGAAGCCAGTGGCTGTGGAGCGGCCATGAGGTCCATGTGCATTGGACTGAGGTGAGGAGCTGGTGGTCACTGGCCAGTTTGCGATTTCTCTCCATCCTAATATTTCCCTCATGCCTTTCCCCCTCCCTTTAAGGTTTCCCCGTCCAGAGCAGCTGTCTGACCTGATCAGCGTGTCCATTGAGAGCGGCCGCATGACCCACCACCACCCGACTGGTGAGCCTGTGTGTGCTGTGGAGCAGTGCCAGTACCGCGTGGACTTTGCTTATTCTTACAGGCATCTGCTTCCTTTGCAGGGTTCTTGGGGTCTTTGGCTTCAGCCCTCTTCACCTCCTATGCTGTGCAGCAGCGACCTCTTCTGACGTGGGGGTCTGGCCTGATGGAGACTTTGCCAAAAGCCCTGCAGTATGTTGAGGGAGTGGGTGTTGATGTGGCAGAGAACCGCCGCGAATGGAGCTATTTCAGTGAGAAGTGGGCTTGGTAAGAGGGTCTGTCCCGTGTGAGGGAGGATGGGTCCCACTGTATAGACTCTGTTTGGACTCCCCTCTTTTCCTCTTGCTTAGGTATTTGTCTGAGCGGGGGCTCCAGGCGAGCGAGGGACCCGTGAAGTGGCCCACCCCCTATGGAGTAGAGGAGCGGGATGCGGTCTACAAGACTTTCAGTTTGTCGGGCTGGGCGGGGCGTAGTGGCCATGATGCTCCAATGATAGCCCTGGATGCTCTGCTGGGGGCCGGTGCAGACTGGGACGAGCTGTGTAGTCGAGCCATGTTCCATGGAGGTGGGGAGCCATCCTTGCTGCTCAAGCTGGGGCAGAATCCATCCCTGTGTCCCTTGTTTTCTTAAATGGCATCAATCTCTTCTTTTGCAGGTGACAGCGACTCCACAGGAGTGATCGCTGGGTGCTGTTGGGGAGTCCTCCATGGTCTCTCTGGGGTCCCAGAAGGAAACTACTGTGAGCTGGAGTACCAGACTAGACTGGAGCAAGCAGCAGAGCAGCTCTTTCAGCTGGCCTGGGGTTGAAAGTTCAGAGGTCAGGGTGTGTGCTCGGCCCTGCACTGTAGTTGTTCAATATTGTGGTTCACGTCCGTAGACAGAAGAAGCTGGCGCTGCCACAGAGATGCCTCCGCTGACGTCATGGGTTATCAATTAAAACTGAAATGGATTAACAGGAGACTGGCCTGGCGCTTGATTTCTTTGTTGTTATGATGGACACCTTCATCCAAAGTGGCTTCAGGTAACAGAGCTATCTGCCTGGTCGTTATCCTACCCGCCATATCCTAACACAGGGCCACAGGGGTCTGCTGGAAACAAACCCCAGGCAGGGCGCCAGCCCACCGCAGGACACACACACACACCAGAGACAATTTAGGATCGCCAATGCACCTGACCTGCATGTCTTTGGACTGTGGGAGGAAACTGGAGGACACGGGGAGAACATGCAAACTCTATACAGGGAGGACACGGGAAGTGAACCCGGATGGGTCTCCTAACTGCGAGGCAGCAGTGCCACCCACTGTGCCACCCGCCTACCTACATATTTTTCTTATTTAATCACAGGGTCAAGTGACTCACAAAAGTCCCATTTATTTTCAGCCTTTCATTTATGTGATCTTAGCAGGTTGTGGACAGTCTCGGCCTGCACCCGTGTGACATCTTCAGTGACTCGGTCATTGCAGGTGTGATTTTTGTCACAACTTACTTAGCTCAGTGCTCAGCTGCAAGCACAAGGCTTAAAATATCACAAAGCTGAGCTCATTCAGATCTCAAAGGTGAACTAAGACAAGTAGTGGCGGAATAAAGAAGAGATGACAATTGGGTGCTGTGGAGTGAATGACAGAGGAGAGGCTTATGGAGTGGTGGGGCAGGTGCAAGGGGCTATTTGAGGTCTCGTCCTGGTCATCCCACTGCACGGTAGGGAATGTAAGAAGGAGCTCAATGCTGTTTGGCTGCCAAAATGGGTTGACCTCGCAATAAGAAAAGCTGAAACTGTGCTGAGAAGTCAAGAGGGAGTCCTGTAATCGGCCAACAAGATGTAGCAGGTTCAGTCGTTATGTGTGGCCGCCGTCCCCCTACACGACTTTAAGATGGCTGTGCAGTATATAAGGCGATTGATTTCAACACGACTTGCAACCTCTTAAGTGTTTTTTCAAATTGGCCTGGCGTGAAAATTGTTGAAGTTTTTAATGTTGTGACATGCAAAGCAGGAGAGAAACTCTGAGCTGATCTGGTGGCTCTTGAGGTTCTTTTTTGAAGTCCAAAATATTCTGATCTTTTTAGCTTGAAATGTCATATGAGCCGATTCAGTGTTTCAGTTCCCATTGACCAATCACAAAGCGACTCCCCCATTTATGCTCTTACAAGCCTGACTGTGAAATGTCTGTGGAAAACCTGAGTAGATGGGCTGGGTGGGGTGGGCAGGAGGAGGACTGGATGGCATTTCCTCAAATCCGTACCAAATAAGAAACACTGAAGGACCTTGCTCAGCCGCTACCATTGCGTGTTTGTGCAGTTAAACAGATTGGCAATCAAAATGTAGCATGGTAGGCATAAGACACGGGCTAATCGAGTGAATACTGACGGCAAGCTCACTCTAGTCTTAAAGCAGAGATACTGCACAAATATCACATCATTCATTCTACATGGTGCCAGATTGCGTAGCTACCATAAAATGTCACCAAGTGCTCTGGAGGTGAATTTCTCCTTGGGGATTAATAAAGTATCTATCTGTTACATTGTATATAGCGCCTTTCATATCTATATCTATCTATCTAGCCACACAATTACAGAAGATGCTTTGAAAGTCTCCCAATTGTCCATTAGTCTGTAAAATCCTGGACGACAATCAGCTGGGAGAATAAGTGAGTAGTTAAGTGTAATAATACTTTAATACTACTTTACATTTACAGTGCATCCGGAAAGTATTCACAGCGCTTCATCACTTTTTCCACAGCCTTATTCCAAAATGGTTTAAATTCATTTTTTCCTCAGAATTCTACACACAACACCCCATAATGACAAAGTGAATAAGGTTTACTTGAGATTTTTGCAAATTTATTAAAAATAAAAAAATTGAGAAAGCACATGTCCATAAGTATTCACAGCCTTTGCCATGAAGCTCCAAATTGAGCTCAGGTCCATCCTGTTTCTCCTGATCATCCTTGATATGTTTCTGCAGCTTCATTGGAGTCCACCTGTGGTCAACTCAGTTGATTGGACACGATTTGGAAAGGCACACACCTGTCTATAGAAGGTCCCACAGTTGACAGTTCATGTCAGAGCACAAACCAAGTATGAAGTCAAAGGGATTGTCTGTAGACCCCCGAGACAGGATTGTCTCATGGCACAAATCTGGGGAAGGTTACAGAAACATTTCTGCTGCTTTGAAGGTCCCAATGAGCACAGTGGCCTCCATCATCCGTAAGTGGAAGAAGTTCGAAACCACCAGGACTCTTCCTAGAGCTGGCCGGCCATCTAAACTGAGCGATCGGCGGAGAAGGGCCAAGTCAGGGAGGTGACCAAGAACCCGATGGTCACTCTGTCAGAGCTCCAGAGATCCTTTGTGGAGAGAGAAGAACCTTCCAGAAGGACAACCATCTCTGCAGCAATCCACCAATCAGGCCTGTATGGTAGAGTGGCCAGACGGAAGCCACTTCTTAGTAAAAGGCACATGGCAGCCCGCCTGGAGTTTGACAAAAGGCACCTGAAGGACTCTCAGACCACGAGAAACAAAATTCTGTGGTCTGATGAGACAAAGATTGAACTCTTTGGTGTGAATGCCAGGCGTCATGTTTGGAGGAAACCAGGCACCGCTCATCACCAGGCCAATACCATCCCTACAGTGAAGCATGGTGGTGGCAGCATCAGGAACTGGGAGACTAGTCAGAATAAAAGGAAAGATGACTGCAGCAAAGTACAGAGACATCCTGGATGAAAACCTGCTCCAGAGCGCTCTTGACCTCAGACTCGGGCGACGGTTCATCTTTCAGTAGGACAACGACCCTAAGCACACAGCCAAGATATCAAAGGAGGGCTTCAGGACAACTCTGTGAATGTCCTTGAGTGGCCCAGACTTGAATCTGATTGAACATCTCTGGAGAGATCTTAAAATGGCTGTGCACCGACGCTTCCCATCCAGCCTGATGGAGCTTGAGAGGTGCTGCAAAGAGGAATGGGCGAAACTGGCCAAGGATAGGTGTGCCAAGCTTGTGGCATCACATTCAAAAAGAATTCAGGCTGGAATTGCTGCCAAAGGTGCGTCGACAAAGTATTGAGCAAAGGCTGTGAATACTTATGGACATGGGATTTCTCAGTGTTTTTATTTTTAATAAATTTGCAAAAACCTCAAGTGAACTTTTTTCATGTTGTCATTATGGGGTTTTGTGTGGAGAATTCTGAGGAAAAAAAATGAATTGAATCCATTTTAGAATAAGGCTGTAACATAACAAAATGTGGAGAAAGTGATGAAGCGCTGTGAATACTGTCCAGATGCGCTGTATATGGCGCTGTTCTCACTACTCAAAGCGCTAAGCAATTGCAGGTTAAGGGTCACCTTGCTCACGGGCCCCACAGAGCCGAGTCTCTTTTGGCATTTACGGGATTCCAACCAGCAACCTTCCGATTGCCAGTGCAGATCTCTAGCCTCAGAGCCACCACTCGGCCTGAGTGTGTGAGACGACAGCTGAACTGCTGAAGTCACAATGTGAGAAAATGGCATATAGTAAGAGAAGTGAACGTTAGCCTTGTGACATAAAGTCGGACGCCTTAACCATTACACCACTTTGTAGAGATATGCCTGTACCATAGGATCATCATCATCACCGACACATTTACAGAGTACAGTGAAGTTCTCTCTTGTATGTGCAAACGGGACACCTACAAATGGTCGATCACCACAGAATTCGGCCACTTTGGAATGGGTCACCACAGAAGCACGTAATCAAACACATCCACGACTCAATTAGGCTTGTGACCCAATCTCTACGAAACACTGGCACTATACCACACATGTGACGTACGCTGGGAATCACTTACTTGTTCAGACGGCACTGGTTGGTGTGGTGGAGTCACCGGTTAGTTGCTGTCCATCACTCCCAGGGATTCCGAGTTTGCGTCATCTAACATTCACAAGGCAACGGGACTGAGGAAGCGTAGTTGTTACGTGTCCTGTGACTCAAAGTCATGCAGCGTGATGCAGACCTGAATGTCACACATTGAGCAAGACATGAGAACTGGGCTGTTGGCCTTTGCCATTAGCACACATTACACAAATCTGAACATTACACATACCGGGGATCCCAGTTTTGTCCAGACAGCGTCATCGGGGGTTCACTCGGTGCTGTGGGTCACCATTTCTTTGTTATCCATCATTCCCAGGGTCCTGATTCTCTTTGCTCTAGGCAGTACAAGCACATCAAGAGTACATACTGGCCAGCCAGGCACAAGTGTAAACCAACAACAAACTTTATTAAGAAAACAGACATGAACATTTGGGCAGCAACAATGAGAACAGTGAAAGAGACAGAGAAATTCTGTGCCTGCCTCCATTTGACAGCTGGAGCTGCTCCCCATGCCGTTGGAATGTGAGGAGACGCCAAGGTGAGGAACCACAGCAGGTTAAATCGTGCGCTCCAGCAGGTAGACGCTACTCTGACATGAGGTGGCGATGAGGCCCTCCTGTTTGCCGCTGCTGCACACCGAGGTGCTATATACTCCACCAGGAAGGTCCAGGAATCGGCCTGAAGTCTGCCAGAAGACAAAGGAGGGGTTAGCAGGCAGGCCCTGTCTACTGTGGCGGCCCATACTGCTCCACAATGTCTGATGAAGGGCAGTGAAAGTTGGGAGTTAAAATGCAAGGACTCCCCATTCACAAAACGACGAGGAAGCAGAGGGGAGATGAAGTCAAATCAATAAAAACGCAGTCACAACTATGACCATGCCCTGGGATATTTAAAAAAAATAAAAATAAATGGATAAAAAAAAAGACACCAGGCACGCTAACAGGAGCTGTGTGGACTCTGGGATGAGAAGAATTGTGCAATGAGAGCCTGACCTGCTGCCCTACATTAGGGGCATCAACAAGTGAACCCTTGGGGCCAACTTATAAAAGTAAAAAATGGGTAAAATGAGACCAAGTTCTTAATATTAGAAATAATGAAAGGTAACACAGCAGCAAATACAAACAGCCAATAGCAGTCTACATGTTCTAAAACAAATGACAACATAAAAACAAAGAAAAATGAGAAAAATCTAGATTCTTATTCTTTTGGTCAGAGTGTACTTTAAGGGCATAGTTAATGAAATGTTTATAGACTCTTAACAGCAAGTTTAGAATGCGTACCAAACCTAAAGTATTACCCAAATAAGCTACCAGAGAGGGACTGATTTGTGTGTTATGCATACAAGGCATTCACTACATGATCTTTAAATGTCTCCTGATGTTCCTGTCAAGTCTTGAATGCACTTCTGTTTAGAAACAGAGAGGACGTGACAAGTGAAAACAACATCATGCCAAGTGTGGAACTGATGTCTGAAATGACACTCGGCCACATTTGAAACGGCCCGAAAGTCTTGTTGAAGAACTTCTCTTAAAGTTACAGCAGGAGTCAACTCTACTAATTCCTCTCATAATTTTAAAAACGTCCTCCTCTTAATCTCCATTTGCTTTAAAAGCTTCAGCTGCTTCACTCTGTCCTCCTTCCTCATTCTCCGAGGTCCTCAATCAGCCTCAGTCACTCTACTCCAGGGGTGGACAAAGTCGTTCCTGGAGGGCCGCAGTGGCTGCAGGGTTTTGCTCCAACCCAGTGGCCTAATAAGACGCCCTTACTGCTCAAGTGACACTTCTGCTTCACTTTAGGGGTCTCGCTCGTTAAGATTTTGAACCCTTATTGCTTAATTGAGCCTTAAACAGCTGTATTCTCGGTTTTAATTGCTCCCTATTAGCAATAAGATGCAAATGACAAAGGAGCCAGCAGTTCTGCATTTAGCTCGTTTCCATTTACACCTTTGTGTGTTTATCGTGCGCTGTTGGGTTTAATGAAATACTTGGAAGGAAAGTGATGAGGGAAAAGTGAAGGACTGAGAATTATTCCTCCATTTTAGACTTCAAATCATTTTTTCTGATATCCTTAGAAAGGAAAAAAAAAGATCTAGGATATGAGAATGACCTGACATGGTAGAGTTAAAGCACTAACAAGCCATGAAATTAAATTATTGGCAAGGATTTTCTTCTAACTAAGCAAGTGGGCTGGATCAGAAACCTGCAGCCACTGCGGCCCTCCGGGACTGACTTTGCCCACCCCTGAAATAAGGGTCTGAGCCAATTAATTACAACGATAGGAAAACAAGTTAATCAGCGGTGAAAACGGCTCACTAATTAAGAAGATGGTTAGAATGAAAACCTGCAGCCACTGCGGCCCTCCGGGAGCGGAGCTGGACAGCCCCCTGTACTCTCTAGTTTCCCTAGTGTTGTTTTGTCTTTTTTCATAATATGGAGACCAAAACTCTACACAGTCCTGCAGGCCTCACACATCATGCTATATAACCTATTAAACATTTAATGGAGTCTCTCCCCCCATCTTCATATAGGTGATTACATTTTCTTATATGGCGGGCACTTTCAGATACAGTTGCTTACATTTCTTTTGGTTTTCCAATTGGAGGCACAGGCAGGCAGGTGAAGTGACTTTCTCAGGGTCACACAGTGCCACTGGTGGGGTCTGAACCCCCGACCACCGCACCACACCGCCGGATTACAAGCCCACTTGGTCTCCTAGGTTCTTCCAATAAGGGGTCCTTTAAAATGTTAAGCCTCCCACTGTGTACTCAAACCTATTTTTACTTCCTACATGTAATGCTTTGCATGTCCTAACGTCAATTTGAATCTGTAATGATTCAGCTGATTCTGCATTTTCTGCCGTTCCTCCTATCATTTGTTAGTTATACTCCAATCCAGATCATTTACTGTATGGATGTTAACAACAGCAGCAGCTCCAGCACTGACACCTGCTGGACACCACTTGTAAGACACCAAATTCTAATGAAATTTCCCGTCTTGACCCCATCAGTTCAGTTCAAAGTTTATTGTCATGTGCACAGTAAATAAACGCGTTTCCCTGTACAATGAAATTCTTTCTTTGCTGTCCACACCAAATGACAAAACCAACGTATAACGAGAAACATAAATAATAAGTAGCAGAGGCAGCATAAAGTATAAAAATGGAATAGAAGTATAAAGGGTAACGTGCAGGTCGGTGTGTGATGGACAAGTCCAATACAGTTGTGTGAGGTCGACAGAATGAGGTGGCCAGCGGTTATAAACTCCAGTCAGTTGTTTAGGAGTCGAATGGCCTTGGGAAAGAAAGAGAGAAACTTCATTAGCCTGGAAGTCCTGCCTCTCATACTCTGTACCTCCTGTCTGAGGATAGAGGTGTGGACAGTTTGTGTTGGGGGTCCCCGAGGATCGAGGCAGTTGTAGATGCTCTGCAGAGAGGGCACTGGGGTCCTGCTGATCTTCCCTGCAGGCGCTTGCGGTCCATAGCAGTAGTGTTGCCGTACCACACGGTGATGCAGCTGGTCAAGATGCTCTCAACAATGCAGCTGTAGAAGTTGCCGAGGATCTTAGTCGACATACCAAACTTCCTCAGCCTCCTCAGAAAGTTGAGCCCTCTTGACCAGCTGTGTGGTGTTAAGTGTCCAAGTGAGGTCCTCGCTGATGTAGACACCCAGGTATTTAATACTGCTCACCCTCTCCACTTCAAGCCCTCAGATGAACAGGGACCGGTGAGGTCTCCGCTCCTTCCTCATGTCCACTATCATCGCCTTCGTCTTGACTGTGTTGAGGGTGAGGTTGTTGTCCTCACACCGTGACGCCAGATTGTCCACCTCCCTCCTGTAGGCCGCCTCATCCCCACCAGTGATGCGTCCTATCACTGCGGTGTCGTCTGCGAACTTTACAACGATGTTCTGTTAGTCGGAGGCGACGCAGTTGTGGGTCAACAGGGTTTAGAGGATGGGGCTGACGACGCGTCCCTGTGGGGTGTTCTGGTGTTTAAACCAATTTTGCCCTCAACTCACTTCTTTTAGTTTGGTTACTAGTCCTAGTTTTTAAAGTCTTTTTGTAAACCAAATACGCAAGTTCATATTAACCGCTAATGATTGTATGCTTTCACTGCATTCTAACAGCTGTAAATGGGCAAATTTAAGAAATTCAGCTTAACTGGAAAGCAACATAAATATGAATTAAACTAGTTCATATTTCACAAGTGCGCCCGGCCTGTATCCTGAAGCGTTGGGTGCTACTCCTGGACAGGCACCCACACAGTCCTTACTAACGCCACGACCAAACCACCATGACTGGTACGAGTGGGGAGACCCTGAAGAAAATCCTGCCATCTTGGACATTGCTAGTGCGCCTGCGCCAACTCACCATCATGGTGTTCTTGTCGATGACTCTGCACATGTTCGACTCACTGCCCGAGGCCACTATGTACTCGCTCCCCAGGTAATGGCAGCTGTAAATCTGTGAAGGTATAAGCACCGCCATGAGATATAGCAGACCGGTCAGCGAGGTTCACTTATTAAGGCCCAGAGTGTGCTTACCAGGGAGTGTCCCGTGTGGTCATCAGGGATGTCACTCAGCTTGTTCCCCGTCTTATAGTCCCAAAGCTGCACAGAAGGGTGGCAGTTTTAATGTGGCGCTCTACAGGAGGCTGCTTCAAAAGATCACACGACATGACACTGACCTCTAAGGCGTTCTCTTTCCTCCACGAGCCTGTAAGAATCTGATTAGTTGAAGCGTCCACCTCCAGGGCGTCGCCACAAATATGGGGACCGAACAGCTTCCTTGAGGGGTGCAACAAAAAAACGGCAATGACTTAACAGGGTGGAGCGGGACATCTGGAGGGTTAGGGTTAGGGCCACACTTACCTCACAGCAGTGACCTGATTCATGTCCCAGAACTGCAGAGAGAGACAGAAGGGTCACTTTATAGTGCCACTGGGGTACGGGCCCTGCCCTACAACACCGAACTCGGTGACGTTCTTACCTGCACTGTGTTATCCCACCCGCCCGAGATGAACTCTGTCTCCATATCTGGGTGGAAAGCCACCGCAAACACCCGGAAACGGTGCCCATCCATCTTGTTCAATGCGATGCTGAGTTAGACACGAGAGGCACATGAGAAGAACAGCAGGGACTGAGATGCTGGCACAAGTGACTGCCACCTGCACACACAAACACTCTGAAGCTTACCTGCCCTGGCACGTCTGAACCAGCTGCCTCGTCTCCGTATCATACACGTGCAGCTTGCAGTCTGAGCCGCTGGTGACGAATCGGGAACCAGAGGGGGAAAGTGCCACCGAGAGGGTCTGCCGGTCTCCCTCCTCTATGGAGCACAGGCACTGTTTGCCAGAGACGTGCCACAGACGCACGTGCCCACTGGCATCTGCGTGAGAAGGAGATATGAGACACCGTTAGGATGGGACAGAATGGTTGCCTATGTATCCTTACACCCTGGAGGCACTCACATGTAGCCAGGAGAAGCAAGTCTTTCCACTTGTCATTGATGTCCAGGAACTGCAGGCTGGTGACGGGAAGAGCAGCCATCAAGATCTCGCTGTCACTCAACTGGTAGAGAAACGTGCCATCAACTGGATGGAAGACCTGGAGCAAAAACCAAAAGAGCAGGATGAGGGGAGAGCGTGGAGGCGGGCAGCTCAAGCGCCTTGGGGAGACACTCACCTTGATGTCACCATTGCTCAGCCCTACTGCCAGTAAGGTGCCCTTGCCATTGAAGCGTGACGTCATGACAACCGATCCGCAGTCTCTGCGCATAAAGTTACATCACCGTCAGTCAAGGAGCAAAGGCTGTGTTTTGGGGGGGCGCTGACCCCTACGTGAACTTACACTTTGTTTCTGATCTTCAGGGGTCCTTCTGTACTTGGGTCTGGCAAGGGGCTGGCAGAATGGTCACTCGTGCCAAAGTCAGAGTCATCCTGGTAGGTCGTGGCACGGCTGGAAATCAGGGATCGCCGGGGGGTCACAAATAGCCCAAAAGACATGATAACTGAGCAGAGGGAGACAGAAACGGAAAAGGAGGCAGGAGGGCAAAAACCTGCGTAGAGGCGAGAGACAAGACAACACGTGAAGTGCCTTTAGCAACAAGCAGCAATACAAACTGGGAACAATGGGAAAGTACTCGCCCCCTTACCGATACCCTCTGTTTGGTTTAATGGGCACAACGAACGGTCAAAATGAGATATTAGAAAAAGTAAACCGGGTGGACACACAGAGGTTTCTAAATCACGACTTTTTATTCAGTCGAACAAAGTTACCCAAGAGCCCGTCACCCGTCTGAAAGGTTTATTGACCCCCACTGCCTCAATATCTGGTGGCCACACTTTAGCAGTAATAATGACAATAAAAGGCTTCTCGTCATCTGATGTCCATCTTTCACCTCACCCGCTGCTCTCTGTTCTGCTTCATAACCCGAAGATGTTTGGACATTCGTCTGGAGAATATTCTGGTACGGTTCCTTCACTAGTTCTTCCAAAGCATCCCCACCTCTTCACACTAGCACCTCTGTTTTATTGTATGTTCTTCTTCTTATTATTACTGTCAAACACCAGACATGGTGGGCCCGTGTCGTCTAGAAAGTTCTACTTTTGGAATAACGTGCTATGGCCTGGCAAGTCAAAAGGCTCAGCCTCATCCGCGCACGTCTTTCCTCTTGGATGGCACAGGTGTTTGCCTTGCTCCATCAATCCCTCCTTCTGTCTTATCATGGACTCCCTTTAACTGAGAGGCCTGCAGGTGTTTGGTTGCCCTTCTGGACTCCTCTGTGACTTCTTAAATGAGCCTCACTGAAGACTTGGATCACTTTTGTGGAAAAAGTCCCCACTAATCCAAGTGGTCCCCATTTTTAGTTAATGGCTCTCACTCACTGTGGCGTGCTGGAGTCCCAGAGCCTTAGCACTCAGGTAAGGGTAACAAAACCATTTGTGAGTTTCCTTTTAGCTTCTCTCTTCTGCAACCTCCCCTTTCCATTGATTCCTAATGCTGTTCTAGACAAGTGGCGAGGTTTAGATTAACATGGCTGCCAGTGTTTAGGCAGAGGAGCTTAATTAGCAGTTCAATTTGGTCAGTTGTTAAAGTGAGTGACTAAGGGGGTAAAACTGGTGTTGTGTAACTTTATTACTTAAAAATATCAAGAAGCACTTTGGACACGGTGGTCTCTGTTTCCTCAGGTTCCCGTTATCTAATATGACATTTTGTCTAAAGGTCCGACGCCATTCTTTCTTACAAATAACAAAAAGCAGAGGATATCACAAACCAGGCAAATCCTTTTAGTTTTCTTTAGCATGGGACAATGGCGTGAGGTGTGAAGGATGTGTGCATCCTTAGAGCATGTGCTGAACAGCTGGCAGGGGTCTTCACGGATATTTTCAACCTGTCCCTTGCCCAGGCAGCGGTGCCAGCATGCTTCAAAACCACCTCCATAGTGCCAGTGCCGAAACACTCATCACCAATGTGCCTGAATGACTACCGCCCTGTAGCACTCACGCCCATAGCTATGAAGTGCTTTGAGCGACTGGTACTGGCACACCCCAAGACATGCCTGCCCCCCACACTGGATCCTCACCAATTTGCCTACCGTAACAATAGGAGTACAGAGGATGCGGTAACCACAGCGCTTCACGGTGTACTCTCACACCTGGACAATAAGAACACCTATGCAAGATTGCTGTTTGTTGACTTCAGCTCAGCATTTAATACAGTCATCACTTCCAAGTTGATCACTAAACTTGTGGATCTTGGTATCAATAATTCTATCTGTAATTGGATCATGAACTTCCTGACCAACAGACCCCAGCATGTCAGGTCAGGCCATGACTGCTCTACCACCATTACACTCAACACTGGCGCTCCACAGGGCTGCGTGTTGAGCCCGTTCCTCTACTCCCTTTTCACTCATGACTGCAGGCCCATGTATGGATCCAATTCCATCATCAAGTTTGCAGACGATACCACGGTGATCGGTCTCATCAGTGATAACGATGAGTCTAATTACAGGGAGGAGGTAAAACACTTAGCTGCGTGGTGCGCTGAAAATAACCTGCTCCTGAATACCACCAAAACCAAGGAGCTCATCGTGGACTTCAGGAAGAAGAAGGGAGACACCCACCACCCCATTCACATCAATGGCATGGCCGTCGAACGGGTTTCCAGCTTTAAATTCCTGGGGATACATATCTCGGAGAACCTGTCATGGACAAACAACACCTCCAGCCTGGTCAAGAAGGCCCATCAGCGCCTCTTCTTCTTGAGGATACTGAAGAAGAGCCAACTATCTGCTGTCATACTGGGCAACTTCTACCACTGTGCGATAGAGAGCATCCTGACGAACTGTATTACAGCCTGGTATGGGAATTGCTCTGTTGCTGACCGCAAGGCACTGCAGCGGGTGGTGAAAACCGCACAACGCATCATAGGGACTCCACTTCCGGCCATTGAGGACGTTCACAAGAAGAGATGTTTACGCCGAGCTCGTTGCATTCTTAAGGACTCCTCTCATCCAGCCAACAAACTCTTCCAGCTCCTCCCCTCCAGTAGGCGCTACAGGAGCCTTCCGACTAAAACCAGCAGGGTTAGGAACAGCTTCTTCCCCACAGCGGTCACACTTCTGAACTCAGTCCCCCGTTGAACCTTCACATCCACACACTTAATCCTCTACACTACTCCTTCTCCCTTCCTTGTACATATCTGTACATACCTGTGCACACACAGCACACCTGTACATTGTACATCATACATCATATATTGTACATCTGTATATATTACAATACTCATAGTATTACTGCACATACATAACACACCTGTATGTTGTACATCTGTATGTATATATATATATATATATATAGAGTACTTATAGTATTATAGTACATACAAATACATGTATAGGTATATAAATGTATATTGTAAAATATGTATATTTGCCATCCGCATTTAGAACATTTGTATATCTATTTATATATATCTATATATCTATTCCCATCTTCACTGTGCTCTTAACTGTACATATCGTATTTAACTGTAAATATCGTATTTAACTGTACATAATACATAATATGCACATATTATATTTATTGTACTTCTGCTCTTTGCACTTCTGATTAGATGCTAAACTGAATCTCGTTGCCCTGTATTTATACATGTGTAATGACAATAAAGTGAATCTAATCTAATCTAATCTAATGTGTTACAGGCTGACCCCATCAAACCATGGCCAGGCCCCAATAACTCAAGATACGGCCTAAAGCTTGACCGTAACAGTCCACTAATTTATGGACACTTGACCTGCACGTTTCAATTGTAAAAGCCTGCCTCAGCTCGACATTTCCTCCTTCTTGATTCGTAGGCCATGACTTGGGGCACTGAGGCAAATTTAAAACATTGAAGGGTTGAACCAAAAACAGAACGGTCCGTTTTCAAGGGTAGTGCTGCCCTCTGGTGGGCTTATAACACAAGCACAACACATAATAAAAAATGAATAAGACTCGCTCGTTTCACGGACTGCAGTAATATTGAACTTGCTGTTTTCAATTGTTTGATGGAGTTGTTTTCTTTTATAATATTTTGTTTTCAAATTAAAAAAATAACCCAAAATGGTTCGTATTTACTTAAAGTTTGCAAAATACTTTCAAGTCAAGATTTGAAGGCCTCCAGAAAGTGTTGCTTTCAACTTGTATAGACAGATATTTTATTAATCCCAAGGGGAAATTCACATAATCCAGCAGCAGTATACTGATAAAAAAAAAAATAAATTAAATAGTAATAAAAATGCATGTAAAAGCAGACAATAACTATGAGTAATGTTAGCATTTCTTCATGCCAGCATCTCTTGCTGGTGAAACATTTTTTTTTCTTAATATTATATGTCACATATTTCCAAATTATACACATCCACGCAGTCTCCCCTTCCAGTAACCCCTCGTCCCTTCCACGAAATATCATTTTCAATGAGCACCAGCACTCGCCCATATAAAGCGGGCACCTGCTCTCCGGTTTTATTGGGACGTGTTTATCTGTTTTCCATTTTCCAGCTCGTATCGACAAGAACTCACCTTTACCAACGTGAACAAAACGCCGCTCGTCTGAAGCAAACACAAGCACGCGTCCCGCCGCCCTCCCCTTCTTTAAAGTTGCACTTTTCACAGTCCGCGTTCTTACAAGTCTGAGTGTCTCTCGTTTCCACGACAACTACCGTTTCCAGATGCCCGCCCGGAATAGTCTGCGCAGACTCAGTAAGGACCTGCACGTGAAGTGCTTGGCGCCATCTTTAACGAGGGCAATGGTTGCTTCAGCCAGTACATGAGATGGCGTTGCCCTTACTTGCTATTTAGCGCATGCGTAATACCATAGGACGGTCCGCGGGTTTGTATCCGCAGATCGAGGTGGGCGCTGCGCACGACTGACTGTTCCGGCAAGGTAAAGAATGGGCAACTGACGTAACAGGCCAACGATTACAAATAATTAGGAAATGAGAATAAAACCAACAGTACAAGGAGTTGGCGTGGTGACTGGTGAGGGTTAACGGCTATGGTGTCCTCGGTTCACATGTTAACGTTTCACGTTCTCCTCGCGCCCGCCTTGGGTTTTCTGTACATAAACCGTTTCCGAGACACCCGCAGGTATTAATAAATTAGATGATTTTCTTCAGAAAACATAATATCCATGAATTCATTTGACATTTCTTTTAGACTTTAATTAGTTACGTCATTAAGTTAAAGGAGTGATGAGAACTGTGAAGACAAAGAACAGCGACGTGCTGTTTACGGGGGTTGATGAGACCGCAACGGCACTCGTCCTGTCACTTTTAAACTCCGTTGGAATCTCCTTTAGTTTTACTGAATCAGTGTGACATTTACGTTTTCTTGTCCTCCACTGTCAACTGGCCCTAATTCCACAATGCGTTAATGGGCAGGTATCGCTGGTCCCCAGTCCTGTTAATCAGTTTCTACTTTGTTTTCTGTGATTTATTTATTTGTGTTCTAATTCTGTGTTTAGTAATTTGTCAAATCTTTACTTCCATTTGAGAACTTGTGGCAGTGCTGAACTGACTCCCGATAGTCCCCATGACAGGACTGGAGGGTCACCTCAGTGAGCTTAGGCCCCCGGGGACGATCTTGGAGAACAATGACGTCACAAAAATCAAAACGAGGAGCCGCCTTGTCTTTTATGAATTACTCGTCACAGATCTCAGGAATTCAAAAGCATTTGGCAGACCTCCACACCGCAAAAAAAAAAAAAACGAAATCTGAGCCAATGGAAAAGCATTTCTATCGTGACATTAAATCTTGTTTTCCTAATTGTAAGAATTATTGACTTGGAATTACGAACGTTTAGCTTACTTTAAGAAGTAAACTTGTCAAGTAAACTTTGCTTTCCCCATTGGCAGTTTTTTTTTTTTTTATACTAAATAAAAGCAAAACAAGTTAAACATTTCTTGTCTCGTTTTTGCTTAAGCGTTTTATTTGCTCCGTAAACGTAATTCAAGTTTCCAAACTGTGCATTCACTGTGCTGTCACCATTGGCTCGTTTAGTTAAAGGATGCGTTTGCTATTTTTCAGGTTAAACTTACGTCTTCACAAAGTAACTGGACACTTAAAATTGGGTTGTAAAGTGCAGCTTTTTTTGTTTTTTAAATACATTTTAAAATGTCCTCGTCTGTTCTTGCAGTCTGTGGTAGGCTGGCACCCTGCCCGGGGGTTGTTTCCTGCCTTGTGCCCTGTGCTGGCTGGGATTGGCTGTGGCAGACCCCGTGCCCCTGTGTTAGGCTATAGCGGGTTGGACGATGACTGACCGACTGACCGACTGACTGTTCTTGCAGTGTGTATGAAGCCACTGAGGGGTACACAGTTCCACAGGTGGATGCAAAAGCCTTAAAACACACTAAATACGCCCACTTTGAAGCAGCAAAAGTTTCCATTTAAGAAATGGCGCCCTCGGCACCCGTCCACGTGATCACGAAAGGAAACTGGAAAGAACGATTGGATCTCGGATTCTTGGAACGTTTCTCTCGGGGTGAGCGTTTCCTGTTTGCTCGGCCGCCATACAAATGTTGATGTCACAGCCGAACGCCAGGTCCACGTCGGGGTCCCTTGTAGAAAATTCACTTCAGGTTGGCAAACAAACCCCTGGGCACTGGTGCCCCTTGCAGGCTGCTTTACAAGGAACTGTGACTCGTCCCTCGAGTGATTCTTAAGTGACCCTGAAAACTTGTTGGAAGACAAAAAAGGGGCCAACCAGAAAGTAACACCCCGTCGTTTAAAACGAGAGAAGTAATCAAGCGTTGCCAACTCGCCCGAAAACTCGCAGCCAGTTTACCAAACTACCAGTCCACCCACTTGATCCATCAGCTCCCTCATCACGGACGTGTTCAGGGGCTGTCTGGCCACTTGTGCGCTCCATTCATTCGCGATGGCGGCTCTTATTGTCCTTTAGCCGCCTCAGCTTGGAGCTTCTCCAGGGTTCGGCTGTTGTCCTTGAGTCGAGGCAGAAAGGCATTCATGCAAGCGCCGTTTCGATTGTCTCCGTATTTCTTAACATCAAGCGCATTCACTTCGTCATTCCGACGCCTCCACTTCTAACACGTGTTGCTGCCGCGTGCTAAAAGCTCAACGCTCCGGACTGACGACGTGAAACCTGAATTGTAGAATTTCTCTGCAAATTTATTAGCAATTGTAAGAGACGGCTGGCAGCTCAACCCGGCCGGGACGCCCCTGGGATGGAAGGCTGCTTTTCATGGACACTGTCTCCCCCCAAAACACCAGATGGCAGCTCACCCGAACTGCGGCGGTGCCCCAGATTCCTGCAGGGTCCTATGGGACACGTAGTTTAATACCACAGCCCTGCTGGGTACCGTGGGTGCCGCCAGGGGATGCTGCAAGAGAACGGGAGGCGTCCATAGCCTGGAAGTACTTGTGACGATGCGGGTTCGCTGCCTGCCCCCACTGTCCACCCGGGAGCCCTTGAACCCGTCACCATCGGTAATGTCACGGCAGTGCGGCACAACAAACAGAGCAAGGGGATGGTGCAAAATGTGCAAAAGTGCTTTTATTAAAACCAACAACAAAGCAGTGTCCAAATTAAATAAAGTGCAGTGCTTTTCAAAAGTCTTCAATAAATTAATAGTCCATTCAAACAGAAGGGAAGTGGAGGTTAAAATCCAATTTAAAAAAGTCTTTTAAAAACAACAAGGTTAAGACAATGCTGGAAACATCCATCCATCCATCATCCATCATCCAGACCGCTATATCCTAACTACAGGGTCACGGGGGTCTCCTGGAGCCAATCCCAGCCAACACAGGGCGCAAGGCAGGAAACAAACCCCGGGCAGGGTGCCAGCCCATCGCAGGGCACACACGCCCACACGCCCGGGACAATTTAGGATCACCAATCTACGTAACCTGCATGTCTTTGGACTGTGGGAGGAAACCCACGCAGACACAGGGAGGACCAGGGAAGCGAACCCAGACGGGTCTCTTAACTGCGAGGCAGCAGCGCTACCCACTGCGCCACCTTGCATCCCATGCTGGAAACAGTCTCTTTAAAAATCCAAAGCCCGGCGTCTTTTATTTGGCAGCCCCCCTGTTGAGAAGCCTGATGGGAGAAGCAGGGGAGCCGCCAGGTAAAAGACGTCGGGCTTTGGATTTTTAAAGAGACTGTTTCCAGCATTGTTTTAACCTCGTTGTTTCTATTGGATTTTAAGCTCCACTTCACTACTGTTTTAATTTATTGAAGACTTTTGAAAAGCGCGGCACTTTATTTCATTTGGACACTTGTTTTGTTGCTGTTTTTAATAAGAGCACTTGACACTTTTTGCTCCGTTTGTTGTGCCTCACTGCCGTGCTCATCGGTGACGGGTTCAAGGGCTCCCGGATGGACGATGAGAGCATGGAGTGAACCCGCATCGTCACAAGTACTCCCAAGTCATGAGGATGGAAGCTCCGAAGTACTTCCAGGTGGACAAAAGGACAGAAGTCCTTCTGGTTCAAGGGCCATATAAAGGACTGGTGGAGACCCAGCAAGCGAGCCGGAGTCGGGTGGAGGAGCGCAGGAGGAAGAGGATGGTGTTTGATGATTTGTATTGTGGCTGTGGTGCTCAGGGCCCTGTTTATAGAAGAAGGAGGATTAAAAACACTTCTTACTGCTTTAACTTGGCGCCCTGAGCTTCTGTCTGTCTGTCTGTCTGTGGGCTTAAAGGGGCAACAGCCAGCAGAAGAGTCGCGTTGACTTTGTGCGCACTGTGTTGTGTTTGAAATCTCAATTTGGTGTTTGTGCCCCTCAGTCCACACTCACTGGCCCACAATGACAAAGTGAGGTTTTCACAAAGATTTGCAAATTTATTAAAAATCAAACAAACAAAAAATAATTCGGGGGCTTTAGTGTGGCCCTTCCTCCAGTTTGCTTTAAGTCTCCTTGAGATGTTTCCAGAACTTGAGTTGTGACCAACTGAATGGCCCGGACGTCATTTAGAAAGGCACGGGTAGAGAAGGTGCCGCAATTCACGCTGCGTGTCAGGACAAGAGACCTTCAAGCCATAAAGCCCCTCCGTAGACCTCAGGCCGAGGGGATCAAACCGCATGTGCAGCTTCGAGTGTTCCCAGGATCACGAGGTCTCTTCTGAGAGTCAGCCAGACCGAGCAACCTGGAATAGTGGGCCATGGTGCAGGGTGGTGACCCCAACGGCCATTGTAAGAGACCTTGAGGAGACGTCCTCTGCTGAGATGACAGAGCCGCACATTTACGGCAGAGTATGGGGGCCACGGGGCTCAGGGAGCAGAAAACAGAACTCTAAGCACTATGACTGGTGGAGACCGGGCACTGCCCATCACCTGGCAGAGGCAGCATATGCTATGGGGGTGCAGGGAGACCCTAAAATACAGAAATGTAATTATTTGTTCTGGGTTGTGTGGCTCCCCCAAGCCTAAATGTCCAACTCCGCCCACGATATAGACAAAGAACACGGCAACCAATGAGCAATCAGTACGATTTATTCTTATACATGAAGTCATTCTGGAAAAAAGGAAAGCATACATAGAAAGACTCTGATCGTAATTTGCATATTCACAAACGGTCAACAGGCACACGAGAATATCAAGAATAATATCAATAATAAAAAAGTACAATAAAGAATCTGTTATCAGAACAATTGTAGCAAAGGCACTGGGACAACATTTAGAACGAGGAGCGCTCAAACACGAGAGAAAGGACCCCGGAGAGGGGGCGTCCCTCCCGGGCCAGGCAGGTGCATGCGGCGCGGTGCCCTCCGCACAGATTGGCACGAATTCACAAAGAGACGACAGAGAAGTCTGGAAGCACGTGTCAGCGTTCGGCTCGGCTCGGCTCGGCGCGGCTCGGCACCGCTTAGCAGCTACACACGACGCACATTAGCAGAATGACTTTTCTTGTATTGTTTGTGTTTTTTAATTATTATTCCGGGCTGTGACGCTCATTCGGTGTTGGACCACGAGATAGCGAGAGATGCTGCCAACGAGTGGCCATTTAAAGGTAGTGACACACCAGTTGGAAGAAGCTGATGACTCAGGGGTGACCCGAGCGGCTTCATGGGTGAATATTCCACTCGTCTTGTCTTCTTTAAACTCCAAGTGGTGTGTAGCTGTCTAGGAAAAAAAATTCTAGGAGTCTTCCAAGCGTAATTTCTTCCAATGCATGTTACCGATGAATGCCCGGCTCTCCCCGCGGATGAGATTTTGTTTCGTCCACGGCCAAAAAATATCTTGGAAAAATGTGTGGCAGAGTAGCGTTTATTTGTGTTGTTTGCTTTTTTAAATTCCACATCCGACAATCCGTCGCCGTTCGCTCTCCGAGTGTGCCACTGGGCACATCACTAACCGAGAGCGAGAGAAGCAGGAGCCCCCGGCACTGTCCGCAGCTCGCCATTCAGTCAGTCGCTGAACGCGGAGCCCGGCAGCTCGTTGGTCAGCGTGTGCCACTGTTCTACCTTGCGGTCTTTGTTCTTCAGGCAGTCGAACCAATGTCGAAGGCAGTCACCTTTGGCGTTAAGACCGAGAGTCGCTCCGCCTTAAAACACAAAAAAAAAAAAGGAAAAACGTACAATCGTGAACGTTCGTATCATATAGCGCCTCTGTGCCGCCGTTCACACAAAAGTGTCTCCTCACCTATAAAGTCGTTGGACTTGCCGAGGTCGTAGTCCCACACGGTTACTTCCAGGGTCTTGCTGGTCAGCTCATCGTGGCTGATCTCGTAGAAGAATTCCTGGAAAGAAGGAGAGAACGCAGTGGTCACCGGAGAGCTTCGCCAACTTTGCTCAATTCATTTCTGCTTGCCACCACTAGAGGGCACAAGAGACCGCAGTGCAAGCCGCAGTCGGGCCAAGCAGAGCCGAGGCGCACCCTAAAGCGGTCCACCCTGACCTAACCGGTTTTAAATCAGTCGTTTGACAAACATCCCACGAGACGGGGCGACCACCACCAACGAACACATAAAGCACCACTGAGCACAGGCACAGACGACGAAAGCTGAGCACGTCGTGGGGCTGGAGGCCCACCGAGCGGCGTCAAAGTGGACAGACACGCGGGCGGACACACCAGGCAGGGCACAAGGGCACCCCGTAACGGCCGCCGTACCTCATTGAACTCGGGATTCAGGGTCTTTTTCTTCACCACGGTTTTGTGTTTGGACCGCTTATGTGTGTCCGGTTTCAAGTACCTGAGGGGAGAGGAACGGAGGTGGACAGGAATGTCACTTCACACACACGGAGGATGATAGGCAGACAGAGAGGAAGAATTCGAGAGCGATAGAGAAATGGAGGAAGAAGAGGGGGCGTGAGGACTCTGAGAGAAGAGGAGGAAAGGCATGGGGGTGCGTGTATGGGGGGCTCCACCGCCGCTCTCATTAGCGCGCGCCGTGTTTGACAGCAGCTGCCGTTGTTTTCAGTAAATGAAGGGATAAGCGATCTGAGCAACGCGGCGGTAATTAGGCGGAAAGATGCGGGGGAGCGGGTGGGGGCAGAAAGAAGGAAGGAGGAGGACGAAGAAGAGAACGAATAAAGAAGAGGGACAAAAGGAGAAGAAAACGGGAGAGGAGAGAATAAGAATGAAAGGAAGACAAAATAAGATGAAAGATAAAGGAGAGAGGAGGAGGTCAAAGAGGGGTGGAGGGAATGAACAGGGATAAAGGAAGAGAAGGAAAAAGAGAGTAAAGGAGAAGCGTAAATGGATGAAGGGAGAAGTGGAGAAAATAAAGAACTGGATAGAAAAGAGGAAGAATGGATGAGAAAGAGCAAAGAAGAGAGGAAAAGATGAGCGAGGGTATATAGGGAATGAGCAAGGACAGAGGGAGATAAGGAAACAGAGCATAAAGGAGAGGGTAAGGGGTATATGGAGAAAAAGAATGAGGGAAGAGAAAGAGAGGTGAGGCATAGAAAGAGGGATAAAGAAAAAGACAAAAGGAAGAAAAAATGCGAGTGAACATATCGAAAGGGAGAAAGGAGGTCAAAGGGAGAGAGAGAAGGCAGGAAAAAAGGAAAAGAGAAAAGTGAGGATGTAGACAAAAACAAAGACAGAAATAGGGGAGAGGAGAAGAAAGAGAGGAGGCAAGAGCAAACAGAGAGGAGAAAAAGGAGGAAGAGAGAAGAGGCGAGCAGAGGCCACTCACGTTTTCACATAAGGATCTGAGAAGCCATTCACATCCATGGCTGCCAGGTGGGCACAGCGGATAATGCCAACGATGAGGCCACCTCGCTGGGTACTAAACTGCAGGGAGAGTAGCAGCCGGCCCCTCTCCTCCAGGGGGCGCTCCTCAGCCTGCTCCAGCTGGGGTTGGAGAGAAATGGCACAGTGAGGGAGAGAGGTCTGCCCTAGATACCCACTTTCACCCACCGGTCTGTCTGTCTGTCTGTCCACCTTCCCTTTGTCTTTCTCTTCACGTGTCCTGCTGACAGTCTGGCCCTCCTCTATTCTTGTCTGTCTGTCCTTCTCCAATGCCCCCCAGTCTGTTGGCTGTCATTCCATCATCCTCCTCACCTCTTTTAGGTAGCAGGAAATCCCTCTGAGAGCGGTGGACATTGCTGAAGGGGATGAGAGCTGCAAGAGAGAAGAAGTAGAAGAAGAAGAGAAAGGACTTGAAACGGTTTGACATCCTGGACCAGCTGGACAGCATCCCATTGGTCCTAACGTGTCACATGAACAGGAAGTAGCAGACCTTACTTGTGCTAGAGCTGCCAGGGTACAAGGTCAGCATGAGGAAATCGGGAGGCACCCTTGGTGCTTCCTCCAATACTGGGATCAGCCGGGAAGCCCTTCCTACATGACCATTTGGTCAGATAAACCCCCAGAGATGTAGCTTTAGGGTGGACAGTTGGAGGGGGGCCATTTTAGTTGGGTGAGCCTTTCAAGGCCGTAGACGCCAGATGACATAAGGTAGAAATGCTCACCTAACAAGCCCACACCGCCAATGACTGCCCAGACTCATCACCCACATAACGTCCAGCAGGTGTGACCAGTAAGTGACCGGGATTAACTGGCCTATAAATCAGGTGGAAAACTGCAAACTTTGGGAGACCTGGTAGTGTCTGTTAAAAAAGAATAAACCCGACCTGTGGAGTCTGTCAATTTAAAGAGTCAACATCAAGCAAAGCCTCCTTCTGAGCCAAACTCTGAACCGTCGCTGAGGACGGACGTGGAGACCAAAGGCAAAGGTCAAAGTGAACTGTGAATAATGAAACCATCAAGTGGGACATCTGGGAGCAAAAACGTCCAACACAGAAGAGAGAAAATGTCAGACACGGGTTCAAAATGTATAAACGTCATGCCAAACATGAACTTGAACAGTTGAGACATGGACAAAGTTGAAAGGACGAATCTAAACTCACTCTCTCCTTATCTGTGGCACTTGTGTCCAGAGCTTATCCTGGCAGCACTGGGGTCAGAACTAACCTCAGATGGGATGCCTGTCCATCATAAAGGACACACTCCTGGGGGTCAAACACCCCAACACAGAAGGAGGAGACCCTAGACAGACACACATGGAGGAGATGCCAACTCCGCATTTGAACCCGAGGCACAGCTGGAGAGAAGCAGGACATATCAGATGTAACGGTCAGGACATCTGTGGAGATTCACATTTAGAAGCCCTGGAGATAACGGTGAAACATTCAACTACTGACAGTCTAAGACACGCCGCAGTGACATTTGGAGGAAAACACCCAGAGAATACGGTGAACAGGACTCAAAGTAGCATTCAAATATGGAGACAGAAAGGTAAAAGTCAGAACCTTTGAAGTTTTCACCTTACATCCCTCATGATCTTAAACGACAAATGTCAAAGGGAGAACGCTGTATGAAAAATCAGAGGCTAAAAGACAGAAGGTCCAAATCATGGAACTGCCATAAAGTATGAAGTGACTTGAAAACGGAAAGGCAGAAGAGCCTGCCAGTCCAGTCTGGTCGCTCTGTACAAAAGGATGAAGAGTCACGAATGCACCGGAAGATGAGCCCTGGCGTCTCTACCATTCTCACCATAGCTCCGGCTGCTCCTTGTGGTGAGAGATACAGGATCCTGGCATGGGAAGCTGGCGCCAGTCATCTGACCGACAGGCTCCCGGTCAGTCTCCATGCATTTGATTGCTACTAAATCAGCAGAGACCCCCAACTCTTTGACTTGCATGTCTAGATCTACTAATATTAGGATGGACCGATAAATGAGGGAGGAGGAGCCGACCCCATTCTAGAAATGACCAGGATGAGCTCACCTGCTGGCCACCCTGTCAGCATTTCAACTAAAATTCAGAGTTCAAGCGTCTGCCAGCGTTTCTTACCATTTGGGTGTTGCATGTGGGCAGCCACACTGTGCTTCAGTGGACTCCCGCTAGTACCCGACCATAAACTCCCTCCACTTATTGATATCGTTTTGCCAGGGCTTCTTCAGCTGGATTTAGCTTTTTTAATTTTATTTATTTTTTTCTGTAAAATGTATTATTATTATTATTATTATTATTATTATTATTACTACTAGGTGTGGCTTTGCTAATTTCTCTTCTATTGTCATTATTCTGTCATTTTCTTTTCGTCCTCCTGTCACGTCACTTCAGTTTGCTATCTTCCTTGTTCTCTGAATGTTGAGCCTAAGGGGGAGGGGCCTCCTTATGTATAAGTTGCCATCTGGGAGCAGGGGGCGGGGTCTCCTCCTGCTGCCTGGTTCAAGAGAGTGAGGGATCCTGATTCTGCAGCTACTGTCCTGCCCAAAAGGGCATGGGATTCTGTCTAGCACAAGTTAGGGCCTCCTGACCAATCAGCTGCTGTTCTGCCTGAAGTGGGTGTGGCCTCCTGACGCAGCAGTTACTGCCTGGCCTAAGTGGGTGAGACATCCTGACACAACTGCTTCTGTCTGGCCCAAAGGGAAGCAGGGCTGCTCATGTGCCAGCTGCTGTCTTCTCAGGGTTCTCTGCATGTTGAGCCCAAGGGGGCAGGGCCTCCTGATGTAGAAGTTCCTCCTGCTGCCTGGCTAAAGGGTGAGAGGCATCCTGCACGAGGTGGGCGTGGCCTCCTGATGTGGCAGCTGCTGTGTGCGGTGGGGGGATTGGCTGTTTAAAGGCCTGAGATGCCTCATTAGGTCTTGTTTGTGTTTTCCGGCCCCTCATTATAAATTCTTTTTTCTCATGAGGATTTTGTAAGTTCTTGGTTTTGATTATTTTGCTTTTGCTCTACCCTGTAGTTTTTGTCGTTCAGATTTGGATTTTGTTCTCTGTTGTTCTCCTCTTCCTGGACCATTTTTGAAATTCTATCCTGCGTTATTTATTTTTTGAATACTCTTCCAAATATACTTTTATATTATTATTGTAAAGGCACTGTTTTGTTCTTTGTACCAGGGGTTCATATGGTTCCCCTCTCCCATTTGGATTCCTAGGCCTGGGCCTTTTTGTCAATGCAGGCCGCAGGCCTGATCTGGAGTTTAGGACCAGGCCACCTTTAAGTTTTTTAGGTCAGTTTTGAAGTTGTGGGGGTCCACTTACCGGTGCCTGGGGCTCCAGGCAGATGTTGAAGTGCTTCTCCTGATTGGGCTTCAGTCTCCGGAGGGCAACACGAGACTCGCCGATGAACTCGTTGTGGGTCAGCTTGTCCTCATCACAGACCGACACCCTGGGAATGAGAGGGCCGGTGAGTTAGTGGTGCCCAGTGCTGGATTGGTAGTGTATGACTGACCGCTCTGTCCAGTGCTCTTGCATGTATGAGAGACCACCACCACCGTATACGACGCTGCCATGTCTGGGCACCCAGGTGCCAGTCCTTTAGTAAAGACTGAATGACCCCCCCAGCCCTGGTCACTGCAGCTGTATTTGTGATCTGTGTGCACCCTTGTGGTCACTGATTTGGTAGCCATGTTGTCACAGGTCACGGCAGGATGCCATCTTTCTGAATTAGTGACCGCTGTGGCTGGTAATGGTGTGCACATCTGAACAGAACTGTCACTGTGTGTGCGTGAGACCCCAGAGCGCAGTCCCTTTGTATAAGCGATCTTCCTGCCCATTAGACTATTGACCTGTTTCCTCAGGCCGTCTTTGTCACTGACCAATGTGGTCACGTCTTCTGCAGTCTGTACGACTCACACTCAACACGTCTAACTAATCCCTACGGCCGTCACTGCTTTGCCTTTGACTTGCTGACCTTTCTGCACAGTTCATCTCCATGACTGACCTCCGTGGTCACTTGTTCTGTTGTCTGGGTGAGACTTGGGCTTCACTTTCATGTTCAGATGACCCCTCTGGTCATTACTGCAGTGTGTGACTCGGTGACCTCCTGGCTCAGTTCTTCTTTTTAACTGACCCCTCTGGTCACTTCTTCTGTAGTCTGTATGTCTGTTTTCTCCCTGTGTGATGCCTCTGGTCATTGCTACTATGTGTGACTTGGTGATATCTTTTCTCGGTTCTTCTCCATGAATGACCCTTGTGGTCATTACTGATGCCATCTGTATGAATCCTGGGCACTCGGCGTGACCTTTTTACACTCAGTGCTGGTGTTCAGATGACCCCTCTGGCCAACCTCAGTTGGATGGACCCCTGTGCTCAGTTCCATTCTATCACTCTACTTTTTACACTCAGTGTGATGATGTCTAACTGAGCCCCTGTGGCCATCTCTAATCGGTGTGTGTGTGTGTGTGACACAGTGACCTCTTTGCTCAGTTCTTCTTCATGGCTGACCCCACCAGTCTCTCCTTCTCCCTTTTTCTCTCTCTTAAGTGACCTCTCTACACTTGGCACTTCTGTTCAGATGACCCCCTCTGGTCACTCCGTCCCCTACGCGTAGCCATGTTGTGGTGGTGACCTCCGTGCTCAGAATGTCTCCAGCGTCAGCGCCCAGCCCCAACCGTTCATCTTCAAACCAGGTGCCCCCCGGGCTCAAGAGGCGCTCGTTTATTTAATTACCTTAAAAGGTTGTGATTTTGCAGATGAGCTCTGAAACGCGCTAATTTCGTAATAAAACAATTTTGGAATTAATTAGCTGAAGCCACAGATCACATCCAAAGCCCAATTAGCGCGTCGGAGTGTCCCGGGAGGCGGCGGCGGCTGCACACGCTGGGCGGGGACGCGGGTGACAAGGGGGCGCTGTGTCGGCAAACCGCGTCCTCCTTAAAGGTCACCGCATCTCTGCGGGGGACGAGAAGCGAGTCAATAAAGAGCCGACCCTGCGGCGGAGCGCCTCGCGTGCGACCCAGTTCTGTCCATCAGCGGGGGGCGGCAGGCTGCGGGATCGGGGCGGGCGGGGGCTTTGGCGGTGCAGGCGGGCTGGCTGACCGGGCAGTCTGAGGAGCAGCGGGTGGACGGCTGACCTTTGGTTTGACTGTGCCAGGCCCGAGGTGGCCATGGCAGTGATGGATCAACTGTCAGCCGCACAGACGGGAAGCCTGGACCGGCAGAAAAGCGCGCCGCACGGCATTAATAATTCATCCCGACTGTGCGGCATGGCGGCCTGGGCGCTCGCCTTCTCTTGATCCGCCTGTCTCTCTCTGCCTCAAATCCCCCCTCAATCGAGCGCGATGCCTCATCTCTGTCTCTGCCTTGGCCGCACCATTCAATTAAAAATGGCTTTACTGATGTGACGTGACGTGCGGAGTGGGGGGAGAAAAAAAAATCAAGACACACGCGCAGAAATAAATCATCGGAGTGACTTGGAGGTTAAGGCGGCAATAAAAACAAAGCTGGCAGAAGACAGAGAGAGAGACGCACCAAGCGACGCGGGGATGAAGGGGCGAGTAGAGCCCACCACGGCAGGGGGCTTTCGGTTATCTGTCCTGCTGCCATCCACCCCTCATTCAACTGTACAGACGGCCACAAACCCCCTAATCCCCACCCCGTGGTCTGCGGCACTCCGCAGGGAGACTTCGCTTGGCTCTCAATTGTCTTTCATTTTTTCATTTAACCGCCGCAGACTCCCTGTATGGAGAGAGAAACGAAAGACGCTATATAGAGACGACAGGCATTATATAGTAGAGCTAAATATGAAAGACAGAGAGAGACTTTATGATAGCACTATATGATAGATAGATAGATATGAAAGGCACTATATAATAGATAAATAGATAGATAGATAGATAGATAGATAGATAGATATCACTTTTAGTATAGTCGGCAAGATCATAAAATTACACAGATACTTAGGCACTATATGATAGGTAGTCAGGAAAGGCACTATATAATAGATAGACAAATAGATAGTGTGGCCTGCAGGGGGCGCAACCAACTGACACAAGCAGACACCAGGCACAACTTTAGCACTGAAAGGCGCTATATAACAGTTATACAGACAGATGGCTGACTTGTATTTTACCTTCTTCCTTCTTCCCCACACCCCACACCAATTTCAACGGTGGTCTCCCCACCTACCTCAGGGTCTTGCGGCTCATGTCCTCCTCGGTGATCCCCACGTATGTCAGCATCTCGTTCCACACGGGGTTCAGTGTGTTGCGCACAGTCCGTGTCTTCAGCTTGTTGGCCTGTTTTAAAATGGACGGTGAGTTAGCTGCGGGTTTCCTGGCCTGCACAGTCACCCCATTTAATGTCCTCCATCCTTGTGTGTCATCATTCCCTAGCGGTCAGATGGTGGACTAGAGGTGGTCACCAGTACAATACAAACGCGTCAGACAGACAGACAGACAGACCTTACATGCGCCGGGCAGCAGGTGCAGCTTGACGTAGGGGTCAGCCAGTCCATTGAAGTCCATGGGCTTCAGCCCCTGGGAGAGAGAAAGGTGAGTGAGGGCTTGTTGGACAGACAGACGGACGGACGGACAGAGGGCCATCTTACCTTGGCCTTGATGATGGTGCAGTGCAGGGAGCTCGTGTGCCTGTCATATAGGAGGGTGAACTCCAGGGTCCCCAAGGATGCTGTGAAGGAGAAACAAAGTGTGCATCTGTCAGTTGTGCTCAGGCAGTACAAAGAGACAGACGGACGGACAGGACAGCGGTCACACTCACTCGAGTCATCACTGTCACAGCTGTCTATTTCAGCCGACGTGTCCGCCGAGGACGTCAGACTACGCTGGGCCCCTAGCCGGCCATCTCTCACCCCTGGGCTCTCCTGCTGCAGGGCGCCCTCTGCTGGGCAGTGACCTCCATCTGCTGACTGTGGGCCAGGCCCGGTGGGGGAGTAGCGGGGGAAGTAATCGGAGATCTGCCGGATGGGTCTGATGGGACCGGGACAGACATCAATGGCCATGTGCTCCTGTATCGATATGGTGAGTTTGTTACCGCGGCGCACAGTCATCCAGCTGAGGGGGTCAAAAGACAGAAAAGGGAAGAGTGAGGAGTGAGAAAGGAGCTCTATACATGGTGGGGGGGCAAACAAGGAAGGAGTCAGCAGTGAGCCAGTGAGATACAGAGAGTGACACAGGGTGTGAGAGGAAAGAAACAGGCTCAGCCAAGTGACAGTGTGAGTGAGATGAAAAAGTGAGGTGGGGGAGTGGCGTGGAAGAGGAAAAAGGGAAGCACAGCAGACAGACAAAGACAAGAGTAGAGGTGGGAGAGAGTGTGAAGAGTGAGTGGTGGGGCTGCGAGTGAAAGTGCAAGGTTTGTGATACAGGGAGTGAGACAGAGTGGGACAAAATGACATGGGGCCATAGAAAAAGAGATGGAGAGTAAGATGTGGGAGCTCTAGTAAAAGTGCACAGAGAGTGAGACAGGGCCAGATGTGTGAAGCAGAGAGATTGAGATTATTCAGCGATTGAGAAGATGGTGTACTAAAAGTGTAAAAGTAGTGATATAGAAAGTGGGACAGAGTGAGAATGAAACAAGTTCAGATGTGTCAACTACAGGAAATGGGGGTGAGAGTGAGAGATGGGCGCTTATGTAAAAGTGCACTATTGGTGACACAGAGTGAAAGGAGTGAGACCCAATGAACTTGGCTAACATGTATGAAGCACAGAAGCAGAGAGGGAGGCAGTAGTAAAAATACACAATTAGTGACTCAGGGAGTAAGAAGAGTGAGAAGAGTGGGACAGAGTGAAACTGGTCCAGATATTAGAAGTGAGGATAATGAGTAAGAGAGAGAGTGACACACTGATGTAGTTACAAGTGCAAAATTAGTGATACAGGGAGATAGGGCTAGACATGTGATGTACACAGAGTGTCAGGGAGACCGTGAGAGGAGGTGGGGAGCTCTAGTAAAAATGCACAATTAGTGAAACAGAAAGTGAGAATGAGGGGGGGACACAAGGCTTTATGAAGTGAGTGACTCTGCAAAATTAGTGCCCAAGGGAGTGAGAAGAATGGAAGGAAGGAGTGACAGAAAGAAAGGGGAGATAAAGTCAAGCAGAGAGAGGGAAACATGGAGTGAAAAAAGTGAAACAGGACTTTGTCAGTTTTTTTAATGAAGAGTTTATCATGTGACATGAGACTGGGAGTGATGAAAAGAGTGGCAAGAGTGGATACACACTGAAAAAGAGGAAGGTGGAAGTGCTGTAGTTCAGAAACAAAGCAGCAGATCTAATAAAGTGAGAAGAATCAGCAAGTGTTCAGGAGTGAGAAAGCTGAGGCAGAAAACAGTAGGAAAGGCAAAGGAACTGGGGGTGACCAACACCCACCTGGGGAGGGAGTGAGACATGGCGATTGTGAACTGGGGTGAGAAAACCTCAATAGGAGAAAAGACTGAGTTAAAAGAAGGGGGGAAAGGCAAGTGAGACAGAGAGTGAGTCAGAGAGTGACATTTACAAGGCAGTGCAGAGGTGAATTAAAGCAATACAGTAGAATAAGGGAGAAGGATGAGTGGCACTGAGACATAAAAGACTGAAGCAGTCGAAGGAGCAGGGGTGAGAAGTGAGACGAGCGATAGTGCTCTGCACGAGGCACAGAGGTAAAAGTACACACGCATACATACATATAAACACCATAAATAAGTCTAAGAAGTGAGGTCGTGGAAAGGAGGAAAGGTGGGACTGGCAATGGGGAAAAAAGAAGGGTGAGATACAGCAATGGAGACTGGAGTGAGAATGAGGACTTCAATATGGTAGGATAAGAGTGACAAGGAAAGGAAAGAAATGAAGAAAACCTATGAAAGTCAAGAGAAGAGCAGGAACAAGAAAAAGACGCCAGCTGGAGTGAAGGTGAGAGAAAGAAATAAAAGGGTGGCACAATAAAAGCAAAACATGAGAGTTCAGTGTTAGACAGAAAACAATGGGGGTGAGAGTGTGACATGGGGTAAGCTTAGATAAAAGGAGCAGAGAAATGGTAGAGGGGAGAGAAAGAAAGAAAACAGGGAGTAAAATGTAAAAAAGAAAAGTTATGGGACCACTGAGTCTGAGAGTGAGGCAAACAGAGAAGAAGAGTGTGTAAGTGGGTGAAGAGAGTGTGACAGTAACAAGCGAAAATTAAAAAGAATGAAATGATGAAACTGGTTAGAAAAGTGGAGACATTTCACGTGAGAAATAACCCAGCTGGCTAGAATAAGTGATAAAAATCTAAAAAAAAAACAGGAGTGATACAGAGTGAGTGGGATGAGACATAAAGACACAACAGGTGAAAATGGAATACAATTGACAAAAGACAAATCAGTGAGGGGGAATAGAGAAAAAGTGAAAATCGAGAGGAGTGAGATGAAGAGTGATACCCAGAAGACCAAATCAATACTAATAACTCAAACGTGCCAGGAGAGCAGATTTTGAAAAGTAGAATTTTAAATTGCTTGAGGAAGAAGGGGAAAGACGTGGAAACAGGTGTACGCAGCAACTGGAAGAGAGAGATATAGAATCAGAGTGAGACAGTAACAGGCTACAGTAGGATATAAAAATAAAAATAGAAATGAAAAAGGAGTGAGGCAGAGGGCGAGACAAAGCAAGTGGGGTGAAACACAATAGGTAAAAACTAAAGGAAATGGACAAGATTGAAAAGGAGAGAAAAGATGAATCACTGATTGATGAAACACAAGGCCACAAATAAAAAATGTGAGGGATGAGAGATGAAGAGTGATACCTGGGAAGACACCCCAATAGAACCAAATCTGAACATTACGATTTGAAATGGTTTCAGTAAGAGTTGGAAAAGGGGTGTGCAACACACACATGGAGAGTCCAGTGGGATATACAAATTAAAAGAGAGTGAGATGGATAGAAAGGGTTAGAACAGTGAGACATAGGGACATTCAACACAATGGATAAACCTGTCAACAACAGCAAAAATAAAAAAGAGTGAGGCAAAGGCTGAAACAAAGTGAGTGTAGCGAAACACAACAAGTCAAAACTGAAGGATACGGACAAGAATAAAAAAAGATAGCACAAAAAGAAGGAGAGTGAAAAAAAGACAAAAAGAGTGAGACAGCAATGGGCTCCAAGGATATCACATGGGGAAAAAAAAGTGAGACGGAAAAAATTGTTTAAAACAGTGAGACATGGAGCCGTTACATGTTAGGGGTAACCCAAAGAATATAAACAGAGTGAAACACAGCATTTGAAAACGAGGTACATTAATGACAAGGACAAGGGACGGATCATCAATGGGAAGAAACACAGAGAAAAAAGGGAGAGGAGCTGAGAGGAGTGAGATGAAGAGTGAGACCTGGATGAGCACACCAATGCAAATACTGAAACACCCCAATACAGCAGGCTTGGAGAATGAGGATTAAAAATGGCATAAATAGGAGACGGGAAAGGAAGTGACAAAGGCGTCAGTCTATTTTATTATATAGTGCCTTTCACTTCTATCTATCTATCTATCTATCTATCTATCTATCTATCTATCTATCTATCTGTAACAAAGTGAGACAGACAGACATAGAGAGTGAGACGGAGTGAAGCAAGTTAATGATGGAATGGTGTCTGAGGACACAGTGAAAGAGTAAAGGAGTAAAGGAAAACAACAGCGGGAACGGAGAGGCAGGACAGGGCACCAGAGGGGGTGAGGCTGAGGTGGTACGGTGGCACAGCAAGCGCCATCTACAGCCATCACACTCTCCCCACTTGCGAGCTTCACACTCTTCCCCTTCCTACAGGGGGCAAAAAAAACTCTTATCACCCTGGCTGATTTTCTGCCTCCAAGTGACTGGTGGTGACACTGAGGACTCCGCTTGCCCTACCATCTTTCCTCCTTCTCTTCTCTTTTTCTTTTTTCCCCCTTCCCTCATACAATGATCATCTCTCCGGGAAATGGAGAGCATGAGTAAGACAGAGAGAGAAACAGGTGTGCCAGCCATCTGCCTCTCTCTGATTCCCCGGTTGTGCAGGCACAATCTGCTACCAAAGAAAGAAAGAAAGAAAAAGAAAGAAAGAAAGAAAGAGAAAGACGCAACAGAGCCCCAGCCCTCTGGCTGCTCCCGTCCGCTCGGCTTCGCTTACCTCTGTGATGGAGCCACTCTTCCAGAGCTCAGGTGGATGAGAGCAGTGACCTGCTAGTTAAGCCAGGTCAGGCAGGCAGGACTCCGGGGAGGGGGCGGAGCATTCGGGGGTCCAGCCTTGTCCCAAAGCGAGAAGAGTGAGAGAGAGGGGGAGAGAGAGCGAGGGAGAGAGAGCGAGGAAGCTGTGTGCAGTGCTGGAGCTGAGCGAGCGAGCGAGTGTTTAAGAGTGAAGCCTGGCCGCCTGGCCTCCTCCCTTCTCTCTCTCTCTCTCTCTCTCTCATTCTCTCGTTGGATTCCCCCACTCGTCTTCTGAAGTCCCTTTCCAATTCCATCTTTGCTCCTCTCACTTACTCTCTTCTCTGGCCCAGCATTCTTTTCTTTAATTTCTCTTTTTAAGAGCTTTCCCATCCTACATCTTTCACCCCCTGATGAGGTCTCTACCTGTCTTCCCAGTTCCCCCAGTAGTCCTGCTCCTCTCCCTCCCAGTTCAGCACGTAGTGCCTTCATTCTCTTCAGATCTTTGATTGGTCACTCCCAGCCCTCTATGATCTCTATCAGTAATCCTTCTTGATCTCCCAGTATCCCACAATCTTTTCCAGCACCCTGTGATGTCTTCTCCTATCCCACCCTATCATGTCTCCCAAGACCCTACTCAATCTGACAGCAATTTCCTACCCTATTTTTCCCTTTAATCCCAGTCTTTTCTTCTGGTGTACCAGTACCCCCGTCCCAAGTCTATTAGGAGGTCTCATCATTCTCTCAGAGACCTATGGTACCTCCTAAGGCCCCCCCAATCTAATCTGGAACCCCTCAGTTCTCCACAGTACACCATTGCCCTCCCATACTTGTACTTCTAATGATCCCAGTACCCTGTCAGCTCCCAGTGCACCCCCCCATTCTAAAGCCCCAAGTCTCTTTAACTCTCACTAGTTGTTCAGACCTCCCAGTATGTCACCTTCCTGCTGTAATTTTCACAGGGGAGAATTTGCACCCCGCTGCCCCTCAATCTGTTAATAGTCTTCTCACTGTCCTCATTCTCCCAGCATCCCATTATGTCTCCCAGTAGCCTATATGCTTCCCATTCTATTAGTGCCCAGTTCAGTCCCGCAGAAGTCTCCCAATAATGCCTCCCAGTTCTCTAATTCTAATCGGCCTTACTCTCCCAGTCTTCTCTTTATATCTATTGTGGTCTCCCAGTAACTCAGCCAGTCTCCCATTACCTTTTCTATTTAATTTTCCTTTTAATTCCAGCATTCTTTCCCAGTAATATTATCATTTATTGGTATTAATCCTTAGTTTTCCCTTTCTTCCAGTACCCCTGTCCTAATCCTTCTTTATTCTCCCAGTCTTCAACTCCAGTCTCATTATTTATTATGAACTCCCAGCATCTCCTTCCCTTAACATCCAGTATATCAGTACCACTTCCAGTGCCATCCTTCATTTTCTCATTTTCCCATTATCCAGTCATGTCTTTCAGTATTCCATTCCCACCTATTGGTGCCCCTTAGTCTATTCCACCCATTTTCTCCCAGTATTCCTCTTTAGTCACTGAAGCTGCCCATGATGGTTGTTGTTTCCAGCTTTCTCTCCTGTCTACTCGTACCCCCCTCAGGCCTTTAGCGGCCCCTGTCACTCTCCCAGAATCTTGTCATGTCTCCCAGTATTTATTCCATGCATATCAGTGGCCCCCCATTCAATCCCACCTGTTTTCTCCCAGTATTCCTCTCCATTCTCTGGGTCTGCCCATGGTGGTGGAGGTCTCCTTAATTTCTTTTCTAATCCCAGTTTTTTCCCCAGTGCATTGTAGCTGGCCACCCCACTTTCCCCATTCTCCCAGTGTCGTGCAGCCTTCTTTCCCAGTATGCCAGCAGTCCTCCTCATTTTCCCATTGTCCGCTCTAATTCTCCCTGCATTCCCCCTCAGGCTATGGTGTCCGTTTTTTGGTACCACCAGCTCCCAACATTATCCACTAGTGTCCTTCCTCAGCCCACCCTGCCAGTCTAATCCCGCTCAGCTTGTCTTCCTCCTCTTGGTCAGCCCTTCAGCATCTTTATATTTCTGGCACTGTGACCCTCCCGCCCCATCCAGCTGTCTCCGTCTCCGCATGTAATTTTGGATTTAATGACAGAGCTGCAGAGCTTCGGTGACGGATGGAGCGAAATCCTCCCTCCTCTGTTCTTCGGAGTTAATTACTCACTCCGGCAGAATGAGTGAGCGAAGCATCCTGACTTGAAGCGGGTGCCGGGCTGGTATGATTAACTAAAAGCCACCCGAGTTGTGGGCACCTTGCGCACCTGCCAGCAGGGGGCGTGTGGGCATCTCTGGCCTTCTCCAACCGTGGAGAGCTGTACAGGCACGTTAATGAAGCGGCTGCCGCCTCGCCTGCCGTTTAATGAGATTTAAAATGACTAATGAGCTCATAAGAGCTGCTTGTGGTGCCGCAGGCCATTATTGGGGAGGGGGCGGTGGCGGGGGGGTGGATGATTCTTGAGGGGGCTCATCTCACTTTAGCATCACAGCAAATGGACAGACAGACTCCGCTGCACACACCGAACCCCCCCCACCTCAGCCCGCCACCGCCGCCCTTGACAAGACTCTCTGAACCAATCGAGAGAGTGAGCGGCCAAGATCAATGGACCCTGCATTCAGACCGTTGCCAGGCAACCAAAGTGAGCTCCCAACATGATTGGGAATTCCCCCTGCTGGAACTGTGAAACACAGACTGCTTCCCAGTATGTGAGGTCCGGAATTCGGAAAAGGAACTGGAAACAAGCCTGCCAACATGCCGGCAGTGAGCCCCCGCATCTTCAAAACGAGCACGGACCCCTGAGGACAAACCTGGCTTGCACTCATCATCCCTGTAAGCAAGACAGATGGACGTAGAGATGACCAATAACTAGGAGGCCTGGACCCCTCTAGTAACCTTCAGCCACAGATCCCTAAATACAAAAAGAATATGCATAAAACCCCCCAGAACTTACCTACAGACCCCAAATATAGGGTGGACCCCAGGATTATGTAATCTGTATGAGGTGAAAATTAGTGTCTGTGGACCGCCATGTAAATAAAAGACAGGAAAACAGTACCACAACTGATGGGGGGCATGGACCCTCTGGCAAAAAGAAATTATTCGACAACCCCCCCACCCCGACATCACAAAAACTCCTCAACCTCCTGTGCTTAAGATATGAGGGATGCCCATTGGGTGGGCATGGTCAGCCAGATGGGTGATGCAGTGCCACTGGTGACAATGGGCGGCATGACTGCAGAAGGGTCCCTCCTGCCAGGATGCGGCTCTGATTGGACAGGCTGCAGCGGAGGAGCTCAAAGATGAATGGGATGTGGAGCAAATGAACGAAGACTTGGCAGGCTGTAGTGAGGCAGAGAGTGACATAAAAGTGTGAAGTGGGGGGGCATTAGAAAAAGGCTGCCACATGTATGGCGCCACGGCCTCATAGGCAAAGAAAGAAGAATGAAAGCTCATTGTTGCAGAGGAGCGTGAGGATGAATTAATGAAGAGACTGCAGGCAGGCAGGGAGGCGAGATGAAAACCCCACGTGAACGCGCACCCTGCTCACACGGGCATGCTGACTAACCCGTCATACGCCAAACATGGAAAGAGGGCGGGGGATAAAGGGGTCTTAAACTGCCTTTTACAACAGGGTCCACTGGGGCACCAGAGAAAGTGACAAATCCTGGAGTACACTGGTGACACCTAATGGTGCTGCTTGGTCCTGCAATGCAAGTGAAAGCTGGCACTGGCTGGGCAGCTGGAGTCAGTGTGGAGTCCAAATATGCTAATCTATCCGTTATATAGTGCCAGTCAGATCTGTAAATTATATAGACAGCCATTCATACATATCTATCATACGTATAGCGCCTTTCACATATAGCTGCCTATCACACAGTACCTTTCATATCCATCTGTTTGAGAGTGCCATTCACGTCTAGCTAGCAAGCTATTATATAGTGCCTTTCTATCTATCTATCTGAGTATTATATAGTGCCTTTCTATCTATCTATCTGAGTATTATATAGTGCCTTTCAAATCTCTCTCTTTATCAATGGCCATTTGCTTCTTTCTCTTTCTTTCTTTCTTTCTTTCTTTCTTTCTTTCTTTCTTTCTTTCTTTCTATCTTTCTTTCCCTGCCTCTATGTATTTGATAGCCTCTTGCTGGATCACACATCGTGTCACCTGCTCAGTTGGTGTTCTTCCAGTGGTTGTGATGGGCACTTGACATTATGAGCCGTGACATGGTGCTATACCCAGGAGCCTGAGCTACGGGTCACAGTGCCCCCTTGTGGCCTTTATTGTAACTGACTTTGTACCCGCACATGTTCCTTACAAAGTGTTACGTTGCTTGGAGGAGACGCGCTTGTTTAGTTCACGTTCATCTAAGTTATTGACAAAGGTTTCCGACCCTGTCAGGTTTATGGGGACCATTCATGACAGAACAGAGGCCCCTGTCGGTTTGTGCATTATGGCCGTGGATGTGGTTTGCCGTTCAGTCTTTTAACTTTGACATACCTGATGAGCTCCAAGTTATTCCAGTTGTTCACCCACTGATATGCATCTTGAGCTTGTGTATCCTACCAACGGCGCGCACAAGTCGGGCTGCGAGGTCCAGCAGGCCATCTCCGGTGCCCTCCCTCAGTCTCTTGATCCCTGGTCATTGTCCTGTATTTCTTTCATCAGATTTGATTTGATTTGATGGAGCTCCGCTTGTTTATTGGCATTTCGCTGACTCATACTGATGCTGTTCCCGCTGTGCCCTCTGTCACACCTTCCCCCAGATGCCCCTTTTCTGTGCAGCAATTAGAAGGCTCCACCCATGTGCCAGTGCAGCCCCGCCCCTCGATCTGTTAGTCTGGGTTTTAATTTCTTTATAATTAAATCAGCTGTGCCGACTCCTAAGTCTTCCCATCAATCAGCTCCCTTCTGCTGTCACTTCATTGCGCTTTTTAATTCAGGAAATGCACATTTGCAGACCCCGCCCATTATGACCTAAAGCTCCACCCACTGATGTCTCAGTCTGACATTTCACTTCTTTATGTTTATGGCTGCTGCTGCTGCTGACTCTGCTTTTTCCTACATCTTCTCATCTGGCTGCTTCTCTCCTGTTGTCACTGCTCCTCGATTTCTTATTGTGTGAGCAGCACATTTGCAGGCCCTGCCCAGTGTGCCCTGAAGCTCCACCCCTTGCTTTGCTGATTTCGTACTTAGCTTCTGCTGAGCTGTTAACTCCATCTGAGCTGCACCGTCTCCTTATCCCGTCAATCAACTCCCTTCTACTGGCACTGTGCATTGTACTCTATGAGCAGGAAGGCAACAGACTCCGCCCTTTATGAATGAAAGCTCCGCCCCTTGACCTCTTCATCTGCTATTGAACCTCACAACTAAAGCTGACTCTGCCATGTCACACTCTCCCCAACAATCTTCTCCTGCCCATCGTCACTTGCTGTGTCAGAGAAAGAGAAAATCGAAAGATAGAAAAATGAAAGCATCAAAGGCAAAATGAGAAGCAAACTCTTTGGACGTAGCAAAAGTCAGAAATGTAAAGATTCTGCAGAAAGGCACCAAGCATGTTTGTTTTCCGCAGCTTGGATGAAAACATGGTGACCTTTCAACCCCATCATTGCAATTACCTGCAGGTCACGACCCCAGGGGACACACCCCCTAGGGACAGGAGAATACAAGACAGTCCAAAGTACAGAACATCACTTCACTGTGTTTGTAAAAGCCCGAGGTGGAGATTTACAGGCCCTGCCCACCATCCCATGAAGCCACACCCCCATCCTTGGCTGCTCTTTACTGCTCTTCTGATGCTGACTCCATTGTGCCCTCCATCCACCTTTGCTGTCACTCATCTCCATGGTGCTGTCACCTCCTTGGGCTTTTCTGCTGTTGCCTCCGCTCGGCTGACTCTTAACTCATCGTGTCAATCATCTCTCTACTCCTGTCATTTTCTAATTTGAGATGAGGATGCGGTAGGTGGCACAGTGGTTATCACTGCTGATTTACACAGCCAGGATCCTGAATTTGTATCTCTTGCCTGGTATTTGTCCGTGTCGGTTTCCCTTCAGGCCCTGCTGGCTTTCTTCCCGAATCTCCCCAAACATGCAGGTGAGGTGAAGTGGCAGCTCTAAATTGACCCCCAAGTCAGTGGATAGACCATGAACTGGAGTGGCAGCTTGGCCAGGGTAATTTCTTGGTTTGTGCCCAGCACTGCAAGGACATCTGGAGGCCCCACTGGGCTGTTTTCAGCCAGAGTCGCCTCATTTGGCGTATGCAGACCACTCTTACACGTGTTCTCCCAGTCTGTAGTGGCCTGTGCCATCTTCTGTGTGGGAGTGTGCTGGGTCATTGGCATTAATGCAGGTGATGCCAGCAGAGTGAAGTCATTAAAAAGGCCCACTCACTGTCCAGGGAAATGAGGGGCACCAACAGTAACGGACTGAGACCACTGCGTTACATCAACGGGCACCATGCCAGGTTGGTCCTACCTTTAACATCAGGCTCTATAATGAGTCACCCTTTTGACCGAGGTGGTCCTGTTCACAGTGTGCTGAGTGGCACTGAGCTGATCTGGGGGAGTCTCAACAAACAATAACGACGGTGTGTGCCAATGTGCTCTGCTGATGACTGGCATCCTGTACTGGGAGCTTGTAACTGGTAAGTCTGGACAATTGTAATCATGCTACCCTCACTAAAAGTAGCGACACGTTGTGAATATCCTCATGTGGCATACGAGAATGTGCAGCTGTGCCCTGATGATGTGCTTCGTGTAAGGATCATTTGTGCTTTTACTGTTTATGGCCGCCTTTAGCTGCTTTACCACCACGGGCAGCTGCTACTCATAATAGTGCGGACCACGGAGTCGCTCCCCTTTGGTGGTCCACGTGAGTCAAATACAGAAACAGAATCGAAACAGTATCTGAAATTACTATATAGTGCCTTTCACATCAATCTACTAGTGATAATAGTCAATTCACCAGTTGGGTCTTCATTTAATATTCAGTTTCTAAATGTGTTTCAGCCTAACAAGCCTGCCTGCTTACTTAATAAATTATAATGCAACGATCAGCCATTTACATCTACATATTAGAGACTAACAAGTGTCCTCAGTTTTCATTCATTTATTTTCCTGAGCAGGGCAGATGGAGCCCATCATTGCAAGCAGAGGGCACAAGGCAGGAACAACACCTGGACTGGGTGCCAGTCCAATAATAATAAGAAGAACAACAAATTGATTCATTCATCAACTGACACTCCATTTCCATACACGTTTGGTATATTTGAGTCTAATAACAGTCTGTGATTTATTATTACTATTAATGACAATAACAACAACAAGAGATAAAGTAAGTGGATTTACATATTAACACTCAGTTTTAAATGCTTTCGGTATATTTTAGTCTAAAAAAAAAATGTCTATCTATATTCATGAAAAAAAGAATCCACAATACATTATTATTAAATAATAATAATAAATTGATTGTTTGATTTATCCTTTGACATTCCATTTTTTAAACGCGTTTGTCTATCTATATTCATGATCTATAAAAAAGAATCCACAATACATTATTATTAAATAATAATAATAATAATAATAATAATAATAATAATAAATTGATTGATTTATCCATTGGTATTCCATTTTTCCAACGCGTTTGCTATATTTTAGTCTGTCTTTCTAATTTAAAGTGTCCCCAGCTCGAATTCCAATCCTAAGAGGACGGCCCGTTAGCTAACGGTAATACAATGGCCGACCGACACGGCACTTGACACGGCGATGATAATAATGAAGCGATCGGCCCTTTCGCCTTTCCATTTCCTAAAGGTGTTCAGTATTCCCGAGCCGGCTCGATTTCTGTGTAATAAGGATGTGACGGCGGACTCGTCCCCTCGCACTCCATCTTTCACTCCCACTTAACACACACACCGCACAGTCTAAATATCAGATCACACACAACGGACGTGTTTTGGTTTTCAAGTCGTCTGGAAGGCCTGGTGTAAATGTCTCGACAACCTGCTTAATTAGAAAAATAACGATTTGCATATGTATCGCTTGTTCTAGTGGCCACACGCCGGACTCATTCGGGGAATGTCAGGGCTGCCCGGATGTCGTCGTTTACAAACAATCGGTTTTCTCATTAAAGAATAAACAAACAAGCAAATCAACGCAAACGCTGAGACGCGCGCGCATTCCCGCTAAATGTGCGAGCTGCCCTCGGGCGCGCGCACCACTACACCGGCGGGCCTCAGGAGCCGCGTGGGTGGCACGCTGGCAGTGCTTGGGATTTCTGCAGCAGGTCCACGCGTGCGGATACGAAGGGACGTAATGAGAAGTCACAGCGGAAGAGCGAGCAGCTCAGGGATTAAACTCAACACCTGCCGCCATCAGAGGAAAGGAAAGAACCCAAGCACTGACCCCCGCCATCACCCCATTGGGGGCGCACCCGGTAATTTCCCGTTTGCCCCCTGTGCCAAATTGGGTTATTTGCTCTGCACATCCCATACCCTTCTTGATGAGTGGAAAAGCCGTCTTGTAACCGTCGTCCTCAGACGTGTCCTGGTATCACACCTACCATGTGCCATGTAGTCTCATGAGGACCAGCTACCTTAGCTGCCCGTCCACTTCACGACCATATTGTTGAGGCCCTGAGGTCACTATGGCCTGGCACCATCTAGTTAAGGACTTTGAAAATGTCACTCAGGAATCAATGGGTGAAGAGGACTGGTGAGCTTGGTGAAGTGAGCTCTACTGTTCAATGGCCGCACCGATTCACTGCTGAGAATCTGCTCACCTGGACTATCTGCTTATGTCTGTGCAGCCTATGGTGTGCCAGCGGGGTCTTCTGCTTCACACCTTACACAAAAATCAACCTCCACCTGGAGGAGAATGTGTTATAACTCATGACTTGGCATCAGTGTGCCATGCAGTCTACAGGTACAATACAAATATCCGGGTGTTTAATTACCTAGGGTGCCAGTGGGCAGTGCCAGTTGTGCCACTAGAACTGCACAAGGACCTCTGGCCAGAACAATCAAAGGGCACAACCTGCCAGGAGAGGCCAATGGGGCTGCCCAGTGCTGAACTCCAGGACTCTGCTGGCAGACATGGGTGCAGGTGGGAGGGGAGGACAATGAAGAGCCACCTCTGGACATCAGAAACAGTGACGCTGCCCGTAGTGCCCACAAACCTGAGCTTCACGATTTGGATTTTGAGATCTTTTGTGATTCAGCTAAACATTTCCTGTCCACCATGCTGCGTTTTCTTATAAATTAATTGGCAACCTCAGGGTGTCGCGGCTCAGGGCGAGTATCCATTTCAGCCAATCCACCAGGTTTTAGCCGCTGATCTCGTCGCCGAGTCGGAGTAGTAGCCGGATAGATGGAGGATCAGCAGGATTCCTCGTCTCCGTAGCTTTGACTGTTGGCGCTTACGTAAAAATGATATAATCAAATTAGGACGCTGGATTCATCTTTACGTAACCTTTCATCTCTGGGATCAAACATAGCTTTTTAAAAGCTCATGGTAATCCCTCCACGCTGACCACCCTCACACATAATGAAAAAATATTTTTAACTTCCCACATCCCAGCCGCGGCGGTCCTTGAGGAGGGAAGACGTCCAAATGGCAGCTGCCTTCCTCTTAATCCGTCTCAGTTGCTTTCTGGTGTTGCGCACTTCGCTGCTCGTCACTTCCTGGCTCGCGTGTGTCTTTCGCTATGCAGGCCTCAGAATATCAAGTAGTGGACCACCCAGAACCCCCCCAATACCCTCGATCATTGCCCCCTCTACATGCCAATTTCTACAAGCTTGTAGATGGGCTTGTGCCCCCCCATCACTGGGTGACCTTGGTCAATGTGGTCACCGATTAAGAACCCGCCTTGTGTTAACGCTCCAGGCTGGTGGCGCTGGTGCAATGGTGTGGGGAGTGTTTTCTTGGCACCCTTTGGACCCGTTAATACCAATCAATCGTTGCTCTAATGCCACAGCCAATTTGCGTATTGGTGCTGATGGCGTCCATCTCTCCACGGTCACAGTTTTAACATCTTCTAGTTGTGACTTGCAGCAGGTCCTAAAGCAAAGTGGCCTTCCCAGTCACAGGATCAGAATCCAGCGGCACCCCCCTCTGGGATGTGGCAGAGCAGGAAGAGTCAGCTGACACGTGTGTACCCTTTAGTATGGACCACAGTCTCGGGGGACGTCCCCACCAACATCTTGCCAGGAAGAACTGAAAGCAAAAGGAGGTCCTGCCTAGCATTAGAACAGCGGAGCTCTGTGAGCGTACAGCGCACTTCACATCTGTCGAGCCATTAATATCTCTTTACCCAATATATAGCGCCTTTCATATCCATCCACCTAATACAGAAAGCATTTCACATCTCCCAGTCTGTCTTCATTAAACATTTATGGCAAGAATTCTGAGGTCCAGCAATTCTACTCCATAACATTATTCTTATTATTATCATTATTACCTTTACTGTCACTTCATGCAAACCAATCAGATTTAGTGCGTCTCCACTTGGCAGTGCTGACAGGGACACCGACGATAAAAGCACACACACACACACACACACACAAGACGATGGACCAGCACACAACAGGAAGGAATTCACTCGGAAAACAAACCTGTCCGTCTATCATAGGGAGCCTTTCAAATCAATGGGCATTCATTATATAGCGCCTTTCACATCCACCTAATGTATAGTGCCTTTCATATACACCTTTGTTTTATGGCAAAGCTGACATCTATTTATGATATAGTGCCTTTCATACATTTCACTCTGTCTCTTCCTGTATAATAAACATGTTCTGAGGATATTTCAAGTAAGGATTACAGGAATGTTGAGGTCAGGCTGCTCCGCTCCCTAAAGTGTCGGTGGAGAGGAGCGAGAAGCACAATTTCACTGTACTCACTGTTATATAGTGCCTTTCAAATACACCTTTGTTTTATGGTAACACACACATGTGTTTATTATATAGCGCCTTTCACATCTATCTGGCTATCTGCTATATAGTGCCTTTCCCATCAACCTAATATATAGTGCCTTTTATAAACACCTTTGTTTTATGGCAACACTCACATCTATTTATTGTATAGCGCCTTTCACCTCTATGGGCAGCACACAGACCAGGGTTCATGTCCTGCGTCTTCCTCTCTTCCCACAGTCCAGAGACACACGTGTCTGGTGAACTGGTGACATTAAACTGGCGTGTGTGTATCACACTGTGGGGGGCTGCTGCTGGATTATTCTCTGGCTGCCCCGGATAAGAGGGTGAGGAAGATGGATTCACAGCTCTTTATTGTGTATATATACACTCTTATTATTTATACTCGTTATTATATAGTGCCTTTAACATCTCTGTGTTTTATGGTGACTTTCACAGGTACCAATTATATAACGCCTTTTATGCCTGTTTTATTACTCCATATACAGTACATATACACGCATGACGGCTGACCCTGTGCTCTCTTTACCGTACGGTACCCTTCAAATCTATAAATCACGTTTATTAAACATTTCACCTCGATGACAGACACGTTATGCGATTGTTCAGGTGTGGAAGCTAAGAGGACAGACGTCTCGAAGTCCGGTATTTGTCCCCACTGATCACGGCACTGACGTGTGCCCACGTTGCTGAGCACATGCCAAGTCAGAACATCACAAGTCAATAAGGTCCTTATTAGGCCGTTCACCTGCCTGGCCACTACTGTATACGGCTGAACTCCTATCTGTGGAAATGATATATAGTGCCTTGCATATCTCTCTCTCTCTCTACACTGATACAGTGCACTGCTGCGCCCACCACATGTCGTACCACCTCAAGATCCCAAATTAGTGCACATTAATGGGTGACACCTCAGCAGTACATCAAACACCATTGAAGATGTAGACCTCCATTTGCAGAGCGCCATCTGTTGGAATGTATTTTGTTATTCATGTAGCAGCAGCATGTGTTGCACTTGTCATTCACAAACACTTGCAGTAATAAAATGCACTACAACAAATGTCTGTGATGCACCACGTGTTGAAATGGCAAGCAAACACAGTGCATTTTATTAGTACAGATGTTTCTCCTGAAACGGCAAAGACAAAGCAAGCAGACGGACACACAGACACCCACTTGTTCTTTTATTAAGGTGGATGTGCGTTCTGCTCATCTTTTTTTTTTAAAGTGCACTGAAGTTTCGGGGTCTGGCAGCCCTCCTTATTGACCACAGCACTGGAGGGTTGATCAGCATGTGCAAGTCAAAATTTCACTGAATGCTCCAAACAGGACGTGCGACCCTACAAACCAATAAATCGGGCAGATTCTCTTCCTGACCCAAGACCCCCCCTCATTCCATAGTCTTCAGTACCCATCCTTCTCTCTCTGCCCCCCAACTATGTTTTATAGAGAACCCCTGATCAGTGTCAAATCTCAGATACACCCCCATAACTGCTCTTCTCCCCATTCTGTGGTCTTTTGTTGATCTGAGCCCCCCATTCCATCGTCTACATCTGACCACTACTATTGTAGTCACCCTAATACTTCTCTCTCTGTCCCCCACCTTTGTACTGAACAGGACCCCCAATTGTGCTCCAATCTCAGTAAACCCCCATAATTGCTCTGCTCCCCATTCTACGGTCACAGCCCCCTGTCCCACAGTCTACAGTAGCTCTCTTGTACTGAATCCCTTCTTCTGTACTGCACAGGACACCAATTGACATGTCCCTGCCCCTCGCTGTCTGCCTTTCCTCTGTTCCACAGTCTAAATTAGCCCCCCGTTTATTGCTCCCTGCCCCCCCAAAGATAAGTCTCTTGCAGCCCCCTCTTCTGTTCTCCATTTTCAGAGGCCTTGGCTGTCACATCAGTGCCTCCTCCCGTCCGTCAGATTACCCCCCAGTGTGCCCATCTGTCCACTCGGTGGCCAGCCTGAAGCCAGGTCTGCTGCGGTTGTGTAATATTTAATCGCACGCCGATGAATGGGGTGATGGAGACAACAAGAGATCACATAACACACAAGCGGGATTATATAAAAATCCACTTAGGCGCCCGTCCCCTCGCATCACACGTGCCCCATTCGTCCTGCAGAGCGCACCTGCATGGCATTGCCCTCGCCACCCACACGAGCTGCACTGCTTCTGGGATCTCTCTGAGCTGAGGTGGAGCTGCACCAGGCGGTCGAGTGCTGCCGCCACCGCTGGACCAGATGCTCTGCTCGTAATTCTCTTATCGTCTAAAAGGGAAGGACGGAGAAACTCGGAAGAAGAAGAAGAAGAAACAGAGGTGGAGGAGGAGAAGAAGAACAGGGAATCTGGGCGTCTGTTGGTGGTGACCACTGCCTGCCCCCACCATAGGGACGACAACTGGGAGACTGCTGTCCGGACACCAAGATCAGGGAGATCATCCTCATCTGGAGTCCCGTGACGAAAGAGTGCTGGAAATCTCAGGCACGAGCAGAAGAGGCTCCTCTCACAGAGGTCTCCACATCCCCGAAAGGCACACTGTCCCCTACGCCATGCAGAACATCTACGGGCCGGCGTGCATCTTCCTGCGGAAGGGAATTGCAGAGAAGCACACGGTGAGACAATCGCTAGAAGCTCCGACGCTTTCTAAAAATCGCTGAGTTTAGGACGGGCCTCAGATTACGGGGGTGAGGGGGCCACTAATGTGCACCGAGGTGGAGCTCACCAGTCTTTGTCTCCTCATTTCTCCCTACAGGAAAGGGTGCTGTCGGATGATGAGATCGAAGGTAAGACCACCGGGGTCTACGTGGGCAGCACGAGTGTGCCACATTCTTGGCTCAAGCGTGTGGACCGCTTTACTCATTCCAATCTCCCACCCACCCAAACCCCCATGTTCTTCTCTCCCACCCACACCCTCCAGAACTACGGGAAGCCTTTACTGAGTTCGACAAGGACAAGGATGGGCTGATCACCTGCAAGGACCTGGGCAACCTGATGAGGACCATGGGCTACATGCCAACCGAGATGGAGCTCATTGAGCTGAGCCAGCAGATCAACATGAACTGTGAGTTTGTGGGCAATGTGGTGTAGAAAGTGCTTCTGTCACACGTCTCCCTCACCCACATCATCGGCATCGATCCATCCGGCCAAACTACTCATCTGACATCACCACGGCTCATCTTCTCAAACCCCAGATTCCTCCGCCTTCACCATCCCTCTCTTAGAACGGAAAACCCCCATGCCAACTCAAGTAATCTGTTGGCATAAATGATCCCATCTCCCCCAGCAGCAACAGAGATTCACCTACTTTAGAATTAATGATCTTGACCTGGTCACCCTGCCCATGTCCCCCTTCCTCCCATCTGTCCCATCAGACACTAGTGCCACGTCTTCTGCCCCATAATTCGGGCTCACTTGTATAAACTTGGCTTTTAAACCTCAAACAGTGCGCAGAGGTGCAGTCAAACAAGTCTAAAGACCTGGGTTCAAACTCAAATCTGGCCAATGTGTTCACCTACCTTTAGTCTGACAGGGGACATCAGTGGGTGACTCTGGCTTGACCCTGATCACAGGTGGCACTCTGGCAGACTCCTGAGCCCCCTTCATGCCCACTCTGGTCTCTAGGAAATCCTGTGGGAGAACAAGAAAGTGTGGAAATGAGAAGAGGGGCAGGGAATGTGCCCCCCGAGCCAAAACCAAATTCAGAATCAACCTTCACTTCGGCTCAGTCTGCTGCTCGGAGAAATCAAAAATGACCAGCATGCTCATCAGTTGTTAGGATTGTAACGGACTGGGAATTACGTTTTACTGGGAGGTTTTATTACATTAGATAGATAGATAGATAGATAGATAGATAGATAGATAGATAGATAGATAGATAGATATGAAAGGCACTATATAATTAATAGATAGATAGATAGGAGTATATAAATATATATAAATATGAAGGTATTCGACTTTACATTGGTAAGGCTTCATTATAAGAAGGAAGGAATTGTATTTTAGGATTTAACATAAATAAGATATAGGAGGGTATTGTGTTTTATTGTTCAGGTCTGTTATATTATATATATATATATATATATATATATATATATATATATATATATATATGGGTATGCTAATTAAGGCTTTTATTATTATTGTAAGATTTTATCACATAAATGACACTTTAATAAGGGAATTTAACCTTTTATTGTTTAGTTTTATTACTATTATACAGTTACATAATATGTATATTACGTTACTGCATTTTAAGTTTTATTGTTAGAGTCTTTTATTTTACGATACAGTATTACGGTTTTGTATTTTAGGTTTTCACATTCTTGTAAAGTTACAAATTATTAGATATATTACGGTATTGTGTTTTATTGTTCAGATCTATTATATATATATATATATATATATATATATATATATATATATATATATACTGTATATGTAAGGGTATGGTAATTGAGATATTATATAAAAGACACTGTAATAAAGGATTTTAAAATGTTATTGTTAGGTTTAATTACCATTATACAGTTACATAAAATGAACATTACATTAATGCAATTTATGTTTTATTGTTAAGAGTCTGTTATATTGTGTATATTACGGTTACAGAATATTAGATATTTGAGGGTATTGTGTTTTAAGTTTTACTGTTCGGGTCTATTATATTATATATGTTAGGGTATGTTAATTGAGGTTTTTATTAATGTAAGATTTTGTTAGATAAAAGACACTAATAAGGGATTTTAAAATTTTACTGTTAGGTTTTATTACTATTATACAGTTATATTACAATATTGTATTTTAGGTTTTATTTTTATTGTTGAGCTTTATGGTTAGGGTTTATTAGGCACATTACGGTATTTCAGGCTTTACTTTAAGCTATTATTAATTTATTAGTATTTTAGGTGTTATTATCATTGCGAGGGTTTATTAAATCATGCACTGCATTTGTAGGTTTTATTATATCATTGCACTATTCCGGTAGGGTCACCAATTCGCCATTTTGTTTAACATTCTGCTGACGGTGTGGGTGTGGTCAGTAAGTCACCCCGCCTCCACTATAAAAGATGGCGGCACGTAGCGCTCAGCTTCCAGTCCTTTGGGTACTAACAACTTCTCAAAGCTCCATTTTAAATGACTTTGTCAGAGGGACAGAGAGAAAGGCTCCCTTAATGGCGGCCCATTCTCGGTACCCGTGGGGGTTTTGTTCCTGAAATGCCCAGCGGAAACAGAAACCTCGGATATTGAATCATCGATCCTATGGGATAAACTGGGGTCAGGTTCCATCGGACCCTAATCAATATATCTTTTTGGTAACCATTATCATGAACACACAATTGCTCCTGTGCAAGCCCTGGTGTGCCACGTCAGGACTGGCATGGAGAGAAGGTGTCAGACAGACGTACCAGCCCTCCGTAATGACCCATCTGCAGGTTCACCTACAGAAACCTCGTTACAACGTTTACACCCCCTAACTCGTCCACTCTGATCGTCTTCTTGGGGCTCTGCCAGATGTCACGAGTGACTGATCTGAGGACCTCACTAAGCTGACCAGTCGATAGGAGTGACTGGCGGTGGGTGCACCAAGGGCAGGGACTTAATCAGCTCAAGTGTAAATGATAAGCCTCGGCCCCCCATCAACAAAGCTGTCCAGAGGCTTACCCCCGCCACCCCAGACCTGTTGGCGCTCAGTCTCATGCCAGTTTGAATGTTCTTTCTCTTTGGCTTGGCTGTGAGCGGGTGCAAGTGGACTGTGGGAGTCACCTGATGGGTTCATAAGAGCAGACCGCCAGTACGTTTGGACCGCTTAGCTTTGTCGCTTTACTTTCAGCTTTGCCCACACTGTAGTTTGGTTGAGCAGCTCTCAACTCTGTTGCTTGCGGCTGCTGTTCTTCAGCGTCCTCATCTCCTCCTTTATCTGCTGATCTCCTGTCCAGTTTTGCCTCAACACAAACCTTGAGTGATTTTCATCTCTGAACTTACTCGATTTTACGGGTTGCCCTAAGTGACGTTCCACAAGGCCATGTTGTGCTCGCGTTTCACGGTGGTGGCCGCAGCGGTTCCTGTTCCGATGTCTGTTGACAGTCATGTGACATGCTATGCCCCGCCCATAAAGATGGCGACATGCATGTCTTAGTATCCTTCCTTCAGATCTCATGTTTGAAATACAAACATCACAGCAGTGACAGGTCGAGGTAGAAGGTCCATTGTGGCACGGGTATTCTGGTTTTGAACCTTCTTGGGTCTGATTTAGTGCCACTCTTACGACGGTTGTATCTGACCGCCCTCCATGCCACGGGCACCTTCCTCATCTCCTAATCAGGGCCTCACGATTTCCTAAATGAAACTCCTGCCATCACCTGAGTCTCCAAGTAGCCCAGGAGACCCTCCTAAGCTAACCTTCCTTACTCTGCTTCTCTTGCCAGTGGGTGGCAGGGTGGACTTTGAAGATTTTGTCGAGCTGATGAGCCCCAAGCTGCTGGCTGAGACGGCTGGGATGATTGGCATGAAGGAGCTGCGAAACGCATTCAAAGAGGTGAGTGGCCATCCTCGGGGCTCACCTTCAGCCCGGCCCACCCATGGGCAGCTAGCTTAGGCTACTCTGCTTTGTACCCGCTTAGTTTGATGCCAATGGTGATGGGGAAATCACAATTGAAGAACTTCGCCACGCCATGAGCAAACTGCTTGGGGAGCAGCTCAACGCACGCGAAATCGAGGACGTGGTCAGGGAGGCAGACAACAACGGAGATGGCACGGTTGACTTTGAAGGTGAGAACACAGCAGGAATATGGTGGTGGGCCACCTGCATCTCGTGGGCACTGCACACAATGTTGTAGTCTGTCAAGAAGCATGGAGGGGCTGGTGAGGATTCATTCTGGTGGGCCGCCATGGCCAACTCCCCTATTGACCATCAAGCAGACCACACACATGACTCTCCCTCAGAGGCCACACCACTTCCACCCAACAAAATACAACATGTCCATGCTGGGAACATCCCAGGAATTTCAGGGGATTCACGAGTCGGCTTTCTGTAGGGGGCCCAGTGACTCTCCAGTTAGATAGCGCCACAGAAGAGAGTGCCAGTTAGAAAAGAGGGCGATAAACGCCAATGTATTGTAATATGGACATAGATCCATGGAGGAGGAGGAGGAGGAGGAGCAGCAGCCATACGGTCTCACGTACGGAGTACAGCGATAGTCTTACCTGCACGTCTGCCAACACTCCGCGAGTCAGCACTGCCTGCAGCACCTGGATAGACAGATAGAGACGAAAGGCACTATATAACAGAATGACATGAAAGGTACTACAGAAGAGAGGAGACACCCCCCTAGGATATCCAAAGCACAACATAACAGAGAGAGAGAAAGAGGGAGAGACGGGTGTTAAAAGTCACAAAGCGCAGACAGACAGGACGTGCACTGGGCAGCTGACACTTTAAAACACAGAGACGTGTGTAAGGGACACCACAACAGAGATAAAGGGCATCACATAATAAACTGGCAAAGAACTGCCAGACATCAAAGGCACAATGTAACCGAGATACAAGTATAAAAAGTCACCAAAGAAAAGATACAAGTGACGTCACGTTACAAGAGATAAGGCAGGCAGGTGAAGATTAGATGGGACATGTGAAGGGTACTCTATAACGGGTAAAGAGATTAAATACGCACTTTATACAAGGCACCATATAAGATGGGTAGGCAGATGAAAATGGCACTGTACAAGGGACGTTCAAGGTTCTGCACATTTTAAACTCTATTTATTAAGAAGTTCAAACACAGAGGACATCTCTATTCTCCACTGTCACCTTCGTTTGCTATGCAATTTTTCCCAGCGTCGTGCCAACTTTTTAACGCCGAATTACTCCTCCTTCTTCCCCGTTTCCAATGAAAATATAAAACTTTTTGAACGCCCCTCATATAATAGCGAGGGACAGATGCAACAGGTGGTTGAACCAGAATGCAACTGATGGAAGGCATCCTGTAACACAAATGAAAGGCGCTATATTACTGATTACAGCACAGATGGATACGAAAGGCGCTGCCCACTAGCGACAGTATACTGGTAGGCCTGACTAACACATCTCACACCCTCAGCCCAAAACGTATCGATGTATTCTAATAGATTGATACGACAGATTAGTAAAGCGCTCTACCTACCCTCTCTATACATAAAATAACCCTAAGCCTAAAAGTGCAACGATCTGTGACACGTTAAATCTGGCCTATTTTAAAACCTACATATATATGTTTGGTATCATTCTTTTCAGAATTTATTGAACTTTAATGTGATGTTATTTGTTCAAATTCTTATTGTTTTTAAATTATAAAACCAAAAAATATCAAGAACTCACGTCACGAGATGAAGATCACACGGCACGGCAGCAGCAAAGATGATCGAGCAAAGAGGAGTCAAACAAACATGTTTCCCATCGTATCAGCGTTAAATAGGGGGTCTCGGAGAAGCGACTGCATCTCCTTAGCGTGCGTTCAGCCCCCCTCTTCATAACGCAAGTGGCAGAGACGCAAAGTGGCTGGCACGTAGCACAGACCGAGGGGGTAAGCCCCCTAGTAATAGGTCACCTATACAGAGAGGTGCGTCATTCTTACTGTTCCATCAGCCTAACCTCCCCACCCCTTGGGTGTCATGATAACCAATAATCTGTTCAAACCGAACTTCATGCTACTTCATAGAACACACAAACGTGCCCAACCAAAGCGCGCCCTCCCGCAGGTTCAGCTGAGCGCCTATTGTGGAAAACCCTTTGGCATTTAAAGCAGACCATTGTGAATGCTTGGCCAAGCTCCACGCGGTTTGTATACGGGAGTCTGAGGCAGACCATGAGGTTCATGAAGCAATGCCACCATGACAGCACACCATGAATGGCTTCAGTACACTGGCCACACTCCCATCTAGCAACCTGTCGTATGCTAGACACTTGGGTGGTTTGCCAGAATTAACTCCTCTCTGAAAGACCAGTGCCAGGTGGCTTCACACATTCTAATGCCTATTTTTGTACCCGGGCAGAGTTTGTTCGAATGATGTCCCGTCAGTGACCACTCACACCAATGGAGGAGGAGGAGGACGACGACAAAGGGTTGTCACAGAGAAGGTGGTCTGCTCCTGAGGAAACACCAAAGAGATGCCAGTCCTGAAATCAATCCACAATCCAGCTTTCCCTTGTTTCCATGGCACCCTGCCCCGGCAGCACGGTGACCCGTGTGGCCCATCGGCTCCAGTAATTTGTACGTTAATCATTTTCTGAACTGTTTTGAGAGATGTGGGCTACAACGCCTTGCATCTGTTTTAAAGAGTGAACCTCCAGAATGTAAGGGGTGCTCCCCAGGGTCAATAAAGAAGCCAGGGTTCACCCAGATGTGTTCCCCGACTTTCCGCCTTGCAACCCTTCCTAAATCTTCATCAGGAGGCCGACAAGATGCGTGGCCACCTCCTCTTCATCACACAGACTATTAAAATATTTTCCCCTTTGATTAGTAAATGAATGGAAAACCAAAGCTTGATATGATGTTATTTGAATCAGTGGATTGGGGGTGGGGTATGTGGGTGGGACGCATAGTAAAGCTGGGTTTGCAGGCCCCCTGGTGGCCTAATCCAAATCTTGGCACTGATAACGTCCAGCTCTCACCGCCAATCGGCATTTTGTCTTTCAAGCCACACTTCAGCAAATTGGTTTGAAACATCTGCTTAGAAGCGGGCGAGTTCAAGTGGATTAAAAACATAATCCGGAATTCTGCGAAAAGTACGGCTCCGGCATTAATCCGATAAGAAGAGAGGGAAAGAACAGAGAGAGAACATGAACACCCAGTGCTGCAGGTCTCTGAGCCGATCAAAGCGCTCTCTTCACACACAGCAGGGAGGGCTGCTGACGAGACCACAGGCTGCTCGGCTCCCGTGGGGGCAGACCTACAATGCTGCAGCTGGCACACGTAACTGACTGGACAGGGCTTAGCGCCACACACAGCAGGCTGGACCTCAACAGAAGAGGTGGCAGGCCAGCTTTATCTTAAACCGCAATTAAGAAGAACAAGAGAGATCACAGCAAAACAAAATAAAGGATTTTATTCATTAAAAAGTACACAAAGCAGGTTCACTTCTAACTGCACGGCACCCTTAACAATGGTTTGTGCCCACCGCCTCGTCAACTGTGTGCAGACAGTCCAGCAGGCTGATGCCCTTTTTATTGTTGCACTGCTCAGCTCGGATGGCGGACAGTAGTACAACACAAAAAGGGGGTCAGCCCCCAGTTCAAATGGGCATAGCGGGAGGTGCAAGGATCCTGCCAGTCACTTGTGAACCAAGGAGGTTAGAGAAAAGGCCCAGCAAACAGGGGCTCGGGACCCCCACGGTTAATTCCACATAATGTTGCAGCCCATTTTTTTTTGTATACATGGCAATGGGGCTTGACCGTCACCATTTGTGCACAAGGGAAGAACATCCTGAAAACTCGGCTGTTCAGATGATGCATCTGGAAAACAAAAATCATAATCAATAACTTGGCAAGCAGTGCCACCTTGTGGCTGCTATTCACATATCCAGTACATGGACTGCACACAAGGACTTGGCGAGGCTTAGAGGGGGTGGTCTCTGTATGGCTGAAAATTGATTACCATTCAGTGGATGGGCTCTGTGCTGGGAATAAAGAGTCGAAAGGCTGCACGAACGAGCTGCCATTCTAGTGACGCAGGGGTCTGACTCAACTTTGGAATGACGCGGTGGGAACAAAATAGATTAATCTGTGTAGGTAGTCTGGGTTAACCTGGTGAAAATAAATCTGCAGCACAGGGACTGGGCTTCATACCAAGATAGGAGGTCTGGATAAGCGGGGCATCCACAAAGAAACTGGAATCAAGGTCACGGACATCTCTGACAAAGAAGGTGAAACTGGGGAGGTCATTATGAACCAAGAACTTCACGCAGAGGAGGATCCAGCCGTGCAGACTAGTTGGGCTGTTGGGACCACTCCTTCATCCACGGCAACTTCCAAAGGGTCTCTGTGCACTTTCAAGTTATGTGGCTTGAACTTGGGAACAACCTTGTGGATTTCAAGTTTTAAACTACGCTACCTGCCTGCCTAGGGTTATAAGACATCCATGGGAGACAGGCCACCTTGGTAGGAAGCCTGTGAAAGCTGCCATTAGAGGAAACAGTGCTGTGTTGGCACAAACTATCAACTTGAACGTACTTCCCTATACGCCTTTATAGTGTGGAGCACAAAGGAGAGAGACGGCACTTCCCATTTAGTGTGATATCCCGTGTATTTTGTTCACTGACACACACCAGAGAAAGTTTATGGCAGGGGACACTAAGCTAAGGTAGATAATATTCACCATGAGCAGCAGCTTCAACAGAGCGGACGTCCAACCTTTAGTAGAACTCCTTAAGTCTATTTAAGGATGTCATGTTAATCAGCAAATTAAAAGTGGACAAATTGAAAGCTCTGATGGGTTTTAATGTTTGGCTGACTTCATTTCCAGGTGACGTGACTACACCCAAGTTAAAAGTGGATACACATCTTCCATTTGTCCAGCTGGTGACTTTACTCATGCTTACACAGTGCCTGTAGTGGGATCTGAACCCACCACCTCAGGGTCTGAAGTCCACTACGCCACACGGCCTATAACATACACTCAAGTAAAGTACAATCTGACTCACCTTTATTCTTCCTTGCTACAAGAGTCTTTTGAGGGAA